>NW_024884911.1:4519812-4520147 GCF_019232065.1 Centrocercus urophasianus | reverse complement strand
CCCCCCCCCCCCCCCTCCTTCCACCCCCCCTCCGCCGCCACCGCCGCTCGGCGCCCCCGCGCAGCGCTCGGCGCACGGCCGCGGCCCGGAGCTGCTCCCCGCGGAACGCACGCGGGTGCGGGGCGGCCCCATGAGCGCCGCCGGCTGAGAGCGAAGAGGAGGAGGAGGAGGAGCGGGAGGAAGGTCGGACGGCTGCGGACAGCGCTCGCTCCAAGGAGGAGGAAGAGGAGGAAGGGGGACCGCGGGGTTCCCCCCAACCCGCCCCGCCGCCGCCGGGGATGTGACGGGCGGCGATTGTGCGCTGCTGAGCGGCCCCGGGGGGGCGGGGGGGGGGC
>NW_024884911.1:4338534-4519597 GCF_019232065.1 Centrocercus urophasianus | reverse complement strand
GTTGAGTTGTGCCGCTGCCCTCCGCGCAGCCCCCCGGCACGGAGCGCTCCGGCTATTTCTAACGAGGAAAAAACAGCCAACCAGACGGCGGAGGAAGCTCCAAAACGCACTTTGTCGCTTTTTCTCCACCCGTCGGGTTTGAGGTTTGGTGCCGGGTTATTTATTTATTATTATAATATATATATATATATATATTTTTTTTTTTTCGCTTCTTTCTGTTATTATTGTAATTTTGTGCGAAAGGAAGTTGTGAACAACTGCGAGTCAGGAAGTGGAAATCCACACCGGTTGTGACAAGCTGGGGCTCCAAACTATTTCATTATTTATATAGATGTGTCTATCAACATTCTGCTTTTCATCCAAAGAATAAAGGGAAATGCCGGCCGGCCCCACGCCTGACGGGGAATGACAGACCGCATCTGAGCAAAGGAAGGACTAAATATATCAGCTGAAGCAGCACCGGGATTTATTGAACTCGAGAGACTTTTTTTTTTTTTTCTAACCTAAAGACCGAGCGAGAGATTTAAAGGGTCATTAAAAGGGGAACAATTTGCAAGGCCCTTTGGCTCGTGGAGCGCAGCGAACCTCCGGGCA
Organism: Centrocercus urophasianus; assembly: GCF_019232065.1. Lineage (NCBI taxonomy): Eukaryota > Metazoa > Chordata > Aves > Galliformes > Phasianidae > Centrocercus > Centrocercus urophasianus. The sequence continues at coordinate 4,519,003 of NW_024884911.1, read as the reverse complement.
GGAGCGGCGTTTGTAGGACGGGCACCACATGAAGGCACCACGTCAAGGCTCTGCGCGATGAATTCTCTATCCTATGGATACCACTTGTGAGGTTACGCACCGAGAAGATCTGTAATTGATCTCGCACCCGATAATTTCAATGCCTAATATTCCCCAGGATTGCTGGAGTACCCGAGGAGCTGCGTCGGACTGTATTCGGGGTATGCCATGGGCTGTATTCAGAGCATTAGCTGCAAATCCAAAGTTTTCCGGGAAAGTATTTCGGTGATTGAAGTCAAAGCCTCCATCGATCCCATCCCCACCAGCATCGACGAGTCCTCCAGCGTGGTCCTGCGTTACCGCACCCCGCACTTCCGCGCCTCGGCGCAGGTGTTGGTGCCCCCCATCCCCAAGAAGGAGACGTGGATCGTGGGCTGGATCCAGGCGTGCAGCCACATGGAATTCTACAATCACTACGGGGACCAGGGAATGTAAGTCATAGAAGTCGTTCCAGAGCGCGCTGTGTGTGTGTGTGTGTGTGGGCATTTGTGAGGTGAAGGGGAAGAGCCACGGCCTGGCTGGGATGAGCCAACGGCACGGTTGGGTTGATGCTAGAAGCTGGCTTCTGTGAAACTTAGCAGGACTTTCTCCTATGCTTTGAAATAGCGAGCGAGCTGGTGCCTGCAGCTTTTAAAGCAGTGGGTGTCCTTGTCTTTCTGATGGGAACACGCTCAGAAAAACGTGCTGCTGGCGAACCAGGAGCAGCACCAGAGAGCCAAGCCCCGGAGCCAGCCCTCCTGCAAAGGGCAGCCCCCTGCATCCCCCCATCGCACACTGCGCATTGAGGCACCCCGGGGCAGCCCTGAGGCTGACACTTGTGGCTGCTCCCAGCCCCCTGCTGCTGTGCTGCAGTGTTGCTACCAGTGCACCGGGGGCACGGGGATGGCGGGATGGCGTAGGGGAAGCTGCTTGGAGTGCTCTTGGCTGCAGGCAGCCCTGAGATGGGTTTAGCCAGGGGGTAACACTACATCACCTTGGGGCAGGGTTAAAAAACAAAGACATTGGCTTCTTCGTTTGGGGTAATTGGAAGAGTGGGAATAGGCATACATATCTGTAGGAGTGGGAATAAGCCTTTATATGTACGGGAGGTGGGAGGAACATAGGGGCTGTTTGCACTCCAAAAGCCCCGTGTTAGCGGTCAGACAGTCACAGTGAGACAAGAATGAGTCAAATGGAAATGTCACCTCCCTGCTGTGAGCAGTCAGCCCCCCCGCAGCCTCAGCCGGCGCTCTGCTCGTTGCAGGCTTTGGCCCACAGTGCAGCCGGCAGCAGCTCTGCGTGCCTGCATGGAGCTGCAATTCTGCAACTCATGGTGCCGGCAGCGCAACCCTGCAGTGCCTGAGCTTGGAGAGCAGAGCTGGGTGCAGCGGGGGCTGCGGGCGCTGCTCGGCTCTGGGAGCACGGAGGGAGGATGGAGGGGTGAGAGCTGCTGCCCCTCTGATGATCCTGGGGGGCTGGGGGGGTGATGCTGGCTTGGCCTGCGTGGGGAGGGTTGAGGGAGAGAGTGGGAAGGTAGGGCTGGAGAGGAGAAATTCGGACACAGCGCAGTGCCCTCCTGGAGGCCTGAGCATCCGCAGCCCTCCATTCCTGCCCAGCTGCAGGCACGGGTTGGGCAGCTCAGACATGAGCAAATGCATGCAGGGAGACGCAGAGCACGGGGAAGGGCGCACCAAGGAGCAGCCCTGAGGGACAGACTCCTGTCCTCACGTCCTCTCTGCTCACACAGTAAGCGCCTGGAGGTGCAAACTGCAGCACCTGGCCAACGCTGGCAGCAGGAAGAGAGCAGCTGAGCTTATCTTGATTTTAGAAGTACTTACAGCAGGCCTGAAAGCTGTGGGCTTTTTAGCTTCAAACCCTTCTATAGCAAGGACAATTTGTTGCTCAGACATCCCCAATTCCAGGCCGTGGGGATTTGCAGGTGTAATTCTCACATAGGAACCAGCAGCCTTTAGTGAGCAGCTGCAGGGGGACGTGGGGATGTCCCCAAGTGCAGCTCACATCCGCCACAGCAGGAGGAGCAGGCAGGGGACCAACGTGCCTCTGCTGCTCACCCCACACCCCCCCCGAGCTGTCTGACTGCTCTGCCCCCGAGTTCCCCCGTTGGTAAAGCAGGATGTGGTGCAGTCTCCCCAGGATGCGTTGCTTTGAGAGCTGCGGGCAAAAGTTTGCTGTGAGCAGGCAGTCAGAATGAAGAGCTGCAGATGTGTGGGAGAGCCATTATCCAGAAAGCCAGGGAAGCAGAGAGTCGTTTCCCTGGGAGGCTCATTGGGCTGATACAGAGGAGCAGTGTAACCAGGATGGTGTGCCACCATCTGACAGCCCTAAATAGGGGCTGAAAGGCTGCTTCATGCCATTAGAACACACTCTGGAAGATTTTTGCCCTCCTTGTGGCTGTCAGCCATTGTAATACCCCGACCTCTATGGAGCTGCATTGCTTTGTGCCATTCATCCCAGCTTTCCACGAAGGGACACCACTGGAACAACCATTTTTCTCTTCTTTTTTTTTTTTTTCCTTCATCTCTGTGGTGGCAGCAAACCCAGGACTCCAAATGAGGTTGGGCCAACCCCAACAGCAGCGCTTCCAGCAGCCCCCAGTGCTGGGACAGAGCAGTGAGGAACAGCCGAGCAGATGGAGCTGTGCATCAGGCTCAGTGCACGGGTGTTGGATGCAGAGGGCATCAGTTTGACACGCGCTTTTAAAGTGAAACCGATGATTTTTTGGCCAGATAAAAGTGTTTTTAGGCGTATGGAGAGAAAAATAACTAAAGCTTCAACCACACGTAAATGCTGGGGTTATTTTGCTGGTGGCTCACACTGCCAGGAGCACAACAGCCTGGGCAGGAGGAAACGGAAACTCTGTCACCTCTCTGCATGCAGATTTGGGGAACCCTCCCCCCCCCTTTACCCCAGTGCTGCTGTCACCAGGCAAGGCTCACTCCAAGCACCAGGGCAGGATGCTGCTGTGCCACGTGGCATCCTCAGTGCTGGGCCGTGGGGTTCTGACCTGCAGGACCCAGCTCCAGCAGAACCAGCATCGCCCAGTCCTGCTTCTTCATCTCCATGGAGACATGCAAGGAGCAGCGCAGATGGTGGTATGCAAAACAGAGCGAGAAATAATGCGGTTTGAATGGGACCAGCTGCAAATCTCAAGGAGCTGCAGGTAGATTTCCTGCCCTGAGAATCACTGGGACAGCCGGGCAGCGCCGTGCCATCACTGCACGTTAGTGGGCACCTCTCTGTGGTGAGAGTAATTCTCCCACATGCGCAGGGCTGGAGGAAAAGCCTTTGGTGCTCTTACGGAACGCCGTGGCTGATTTATAAGGGTTATCCCAGGGCTGCTGCTGCTGGGCAGAGTGCCTCTCCTGGTAGCACGAGGATGTTTGTTGTGAGGGGTTTGGTCTCTGGTGATGCTCATTCTGACTGAAGGTTTCGGAGCAGCAGGAGTGACAGAATTACAGCCCAGAACGTAGCGGTGTTGGAGCCGACAGCCACAGCAGGCCTGTGAAACAGAGAGGATGGTGCCTTTCCTGCTGTTGTCAGCAAAGTGTTTACTGGGCACTTTCTGGCCTTCGCTTGGCTCGACACCATCCCAGAAAGGTGCTGATGCAGCTGAAGATCGTTCCATTGCATTCTTTCCAGCACCACTGCCGCATTACTGAGCGCAGACAGGAGGTGTGCTGGCAGCAGGGCAGCCAACAGCAGCAACCACTGCAGCCTCTGCTCTTCACAGCCCAGCCTGGCACCTCCCCAGCCACACAGGCTCCTTGTGACCTTCATGTCACAGCTGTGACCCTTCTGGACATCGTCACATCTCAGCCCTGGGCTGCAGTCATAATGAGAACCAGGCACCTGGACAGCAACCCTAAAACCACTGCTGAAAGGGAGGGAGAGCCTGAATTCAACCTCCTGCATGCTTCAGGGCTGCAGGGAGCAGCCTGCTGAGCCGTGTCCTCCGGTGTGCATCCCTTGGGATGGCTCTGGGTTGGAGGGGAAATGAGCGAGCATCCCTGGCTGTAGCAGGGCTGCTGGGGGTCCTTCTGGCTGCTGCAGGTTCACGCTGACTTCCAGGGAAAGGACTCCCTCTGCCTGCTGGCTGCAGGGAGCAGAAGGCTGCAGCAGCCGATGCCGCATCCCATATCCGCACATCCACAGCCACGCAGCCCAGCGCTGTGGTTCTGACCCCAGATCCCATCCTGCACCTGCAGATTTGTTCAGGTACCCACGAAAACCATCTATTAAGTGACCCCATGGGGAATCAGGCAGCGACTGCCAGACGTGTGTAGTGCAGTGCTGAATGAGCCGGTGATTACAAACACGTTGGCGCTTCACGGTCGTTAACTAATTAGCAATCAGCCTTGTGAGATGGTTACATCAGTCCCAGCCATGGGAGAGGAGCAACGTGTCCCCAAGCACCCCAGGAGCTCCTGTGTGCTGGCGCTGTGGGATGGCAGAGGGCTGCTCTGCCTTCTTGGCTGACCTTTCCATCAGGCTGGCGCAGGGCGCAGTGCCACCGGCGCAGGGATGGGGCGGCGTTACCACCCTGCTGACCTCTGTTTCTCTGATTACTGTAACATCATCCTGGCCTTTGAACCGGGTCCTTCCTGGGCTGTAGAGAGATGGGTTACACTGCCAGCATCATGCAGTCAGCGGGGAGGGACCGCAGCTTGGCCAGAATGAAAGGGCATGACTGCAAGCATGGGCACAGCATCAGAGCAGCGAGGGGAAATGGGAGCCTGTGGGGGGTGGGAGGCAGCTCTGTGGGCAAACCGAGTCCTGGAAAGGGTCCTCATTGTTATGAGTGGCATAGAAAAGGTCTTCTTTCAGGTTGGATGTTAGGAAAAACTTATCTGAAAGAGCAGTGCTGCACTGGCACAGCTGCCCAGGGGATGGTGGGCTCACCATCACTGCAGGTGTTCCAGCCCTGTGAAGATGTGGCACTGAGGGATGTGTCGGTGGGCACGGTGTGGTGAGCTGGGGTTGGGGATCCTAGAGGTCTTCTCCAACCTTTGTGACTCTGTGATTCCTGCATGAGAGCGATAAAACCCAATAAGAGCCGAACAGGAGTGCATTCCCAACTCTTTCCTCTCCTTCCTTGAAGTCCTGCGTGTTTCTAAACAAATTCATTAACGTGTTATCTGTAATTTGTTGGTTTTGCAGGTCAAGTTGGGAGCTTCCAGATCTACTGGAGGGTAAAATCCAGGCCATCAGCGACTCGGACGGAGTGAACTATCCCTGGTACGGAAACACGACAGAAACCTGCACCATCGTGGGTCCCACAAAGAAGGAGTCCAAGTTCAACATCAGCATGAACGACAACTTCTACCCGAGCGTGACGTGGGCAGTGCCCGTCAGCGAGAGCAACGTGGCCAAGCTGACGAGCATCCACCGGGATCAAAGCTTCACCACCTGGCTGGTGGCCACCAACACGGCCACCAACGAGATGGTGACCTTGCAGACTATCAAATGGAGGATGAGGCTGGGCATAGAGGTGAACCCCAGCAGACCCCTGGGGCAGCGTGCCAAGCTGCAGGAGCCCTCGGCTCAGGAGCAGCCCCAGGTCCTCAGCAAGAATGAGCCAATACCACCCAGTGCCCTTGTCAAACCCAATGCCAACGATGCTCAGGTACTCATGTGGAGGCCAAAGGACGGAGCGCCGCTCGTGGTGATACCTCCCAAGCACCGATAGTAACAAACCTGGCGTCCCGGCACTGAAAGGGAGAAAACGTAACTGGAAACAAAGCGAAACAATCACGTAGGTGTTAGAATAAACACGTATAATCTGAGCGAAATCAAAAATGCACTTTTTAGTCATTCAACAAATGCAACCATTCTACCTTCTCCCATTGGGACGGATTTCACTGTGCTAAAGCTACAGAGGAGACCTCGGGCCGGGGTCTGTCTCACCACTGGATTCCTAAGGGAAGGAATGAACACTGATGTCTACCAGTATTGCTTTTTTTGTTCTCTTCCCTCTTTCAGTTCCTGTTTGAACTTCAGTCTCATTAGCTTGCCCAGACTGCCCACGACAATAAGAGCATTTTATTTGGGATTTTAAGAGTCTTTTGTTGTTGGATTTTTTTTTTTTTCCTTCTCCTTTTTGGTTGAGAACAGAAGTTCCTGGGGCAACAAGTCAACTATTTAAGATAAGGATTTTTCTTTTTTAAGCTGTAAGGTTCTGAGTTGCAAATCCAAGTCATGCGGCCTTATGTAGACTTTGCTTTGCATTGCCAAACTTTTGCCTTAAAGCTACGTCTGAAAACAACAACAACAACAACAAAAACACCACCGGGCAGAATGTCCTTTCTACAGAGCTTGTGGGAAAAGAGCTTCGGAGCGAGGAGGAGATGGTCAGCGCGTCACAGGCAAACGAAAAGGGCACGGGATTGGAAGAAGCACCATCAAAAGAAAAACCTTCCTGGTTTTCAATTGAGGAAGCTCGGAAATCATCTCGGTTTCAAAGCAATGCAAATAAACTGCTGTCGGATGGAGCTCCGCCGCCGTCTCCCCGCTCGGCAGGAGGAATCGAGCTCAGCCCATTTGCCCTTCTCGGCGTTGTACCACGGGATGCTCTGATGGGCAGAGCCAGCAGCTGCAGCCTCGGGGTCACCACTGTGTGCGGAGGCATCGAGACACACGGGTGTAAGCGAGGGCAGATCCATCCACTGCGTCTACCCAGCAATATCCACAGTTCAGGAACGGCCGTTCCTAGCAAACACTAGAGACAAAAGCTTCGAAAAACTCTTCTTCCTACGGTAACGAATCACGTTGGGGTTCGTAGGTATTTTTCTTCCCAATGACCTCATGATCTACACAACTTCCAGGACCGGGGTGAGACCGTGCCCGTTTGGTTACGTAGCCAAGGATCCTGCACGGGGCGGGAAGCAGGGAAGACCCACATCTCGGGTGTAGATCCTCCAGTCAAGAAAGTGCATTTGGAGCAGGAGCCAAAACCTGGGTTTCAGCAAGAACCTCATCCAGATGGCTTCAGAGATAGCAGCTGTGCTTCTGCAGAGGAAGGGGGTGCGGGAAGGTTGCTCTTAGGGGGGAGGGGGCGCCTGTGGCAGCGCTTTCTGTGAGATAACGTTTCTTCCTCTTATTCACAACACGCCTCCAGAGCTGGGGCTGAGCAGAGCCCAACTGCAGATGCTCCCGGCCCTGCGGAGCTGGTCCGAGCAGGTCTCGGTCCTACGCTCGCTGCTCAGAAGGTTCTCCCATGGGGGAGCACCATTCGCTGCTATTGCCACCTCCTCCTCCCACACAACAAGAATTTCTCCTCCTTCGCTTCTCCAAAGCCGCGCCATCTATTATGGCAACAGGTTCAGCATCTCCCCTGCGTGGGGAAAGCACGCCCCACAGCCGCCTCAAACCAGCAAACATGGACGTGGGGTCCCTGCAGCGTGCCCCCCCAGCAGGGTGCCCTCCTCCCTGTGCTGCAGAGCTGCTCTCCCCCTCCGATGGGAGACCCTACAGGTAGGCAGTCTGACATCACAAGCAGCTTGCAAACAACTGGACTGGATCAACCTCAAACCCATCAGCCAAAGGTTGCCTACATCTAGGCTCTGGGACGATAAAGGACGAAGCTAGGGAGGCTTTGACTTGCACAGTCACTCTCTATTGAATTCCATTTTCTTACACGGATTCGGATCCCAACTACAGCTCCACAGGCACAGCTCTCAGGACTTGGCTGTCTTTTCTCCTAGGCAATACATGCAGAAGAGGACAAAACGGGAGCTGTGGGCGATTGCTGGTAACACTTGCACGCACCTCTGCTGCTGCTCCAGGCAGACGGGCGGGGGGGAGCAGAAGGGGTATTTATGTCTGGTATTCACTTTGTCTCCAGGTGCTGAGTACTTACAGTTCTCACTGATGTCAGCATGGGTCGAACAAACGGGGCCCAGTTGTCTTAATTACCTGCACAAAGGAATTCCAAGGAAAGATTTATTCTCAGTCACCAAAAAAATCACATTCAGGGAACACCTTTGTCCTTTTCCACTTCGCTTCGTGTTGGACTCAGTTTCTCCCAGCACATCGAGTACATCTGTTTCCTTCTCCCTCTACCTGGTGGACTGGATGCACCCACGCAATTCCATACCGACCTCCTGGCTAAGTTGCCCCGTTGCACTGAATGGACCCAGCTGAGCAGCAAATATAAAATCCAACCTTCACTTCGGGTCAGCTTTGCATGGACCTCTCCCTCCCCAAAGAATGCCTTTATCCCGTGCCTAGTTCGGACCATGCCTCCCTCCACCTCCATCCGCACCACCACACCCAGCATAGAAAGTGCTGCTGCCTCTGGTGAGATTCCATGCTTTGTGGTTACAAACGATGTTTTTCCAATGCTGCTTCATTGCGAAACTGACGAGGACAGATGGGCTGTATCTGAAAGGAAGGGTGGCTGGAAGGGGTGGGTGCTGCCGGCACCGCTGGGTGACAGCTGGGGAGTGGGATGGGGACCCAGGGCATCCATCCAGGAAAGCAAGCTGCTGCTCTGGCAGCATTCTGCAGCAAAACTAGAAAGGATGCCCTGGGAAGGGGATGGAGCACCGCGCTGCCTCGCCAATGCCAGCAGCACCAGGGTCAGGAGCCCAGCAGAGCAAACCCAGACTCAGAGCAGTGCGGGTGGGGGGGGGGGAAGGGGAGGTGGATTGGCCCATTCATTCTGCACGGCCCTGGGAAGGCGAGGGGTGAGGCACAGCAATAAGACTTGTCCTTGGTCTTGCAGAGATACTGTGAAAACAAAACCACGATGTACCAAGTCTGGACACTCATGGCGATGTAAAAACAAAACCCTGCTTTTATAACAGACGGAAAAATAAAATGAAGTTTTCAAACCCGCCTGGCCTGGAGTCGTTTGGGTGTTGGCTGGTTTCAGTAGAGCAGTTCCCCACCTCGGCTGCAATGCACTCGTGGTGAGCAGGGAGCTTTTTCTCCCCATTGCAGCTCTGACTCCGCATCAGACAGAGCGAGGAGGTTTCTGGTTAAAAATACCAGCCAGCATCCTGCATTTTTCATGAGCAGGCCGTGTGACGGGAGGACAGAGCAGCGATGGGAGCACACGGCAGCCCAACTTCTGCAGCTCTGCTCCCTGATGCCGTTTGCTCGGGTAGCAAAAGGCTGCAGCCATAAATACTGCACCTGGGGGGATCCCTCTGAAGGCGGCAGCCAACCTTTGCTCAGCCTTTTCTATGCTGTTGTTGGGTTCCTGCTCCCTTCGCCCCAACCTGCGTGCAGGCATGCAATGCAAACAGCACCGTGCTCTGCTCAGGGAGATGCAGCAGCGCACAGCAGTGCAATGGGTGGGAACACAGCAGGGGAGGGCGAGCAGGGCGTGCATGTGGGAAGGAATTCGCAGGGATGGAGAGGACAGGTTCAGAACAGGATTCATTTCAGTGGAAACTCTCCAGCCTCATTTGTTGATAGGAGGCTAAATTTAGACATCCCAGTCTGGGAGGAAGGAGGGGGAGAGGGGACAGCAGGCAGTGCAGCGCTGCTGTGACAGCCTGGGAGCACCAGGTCACACCAACAGTCCATAATGGAGCAGGGATGGGCAGTGCTGCCAGCACCTTGCGCCTGCTGAGCCCACAAACCACACTTTGCCTTCCCAAGGTTCTCCTGCATGGCTTCAAGATTTGCTACCCTCCCTGTGAAGCAGAAGGCAGCAGCGGCTCCTTGCTTTGCAGCAATATTCTGCTCACCTTGCCCCTGCTCAGGGCTTTTGGCAGGGGATTTCCCTCTGCTGGTACAAATCAGGTCTCTTTTCCTCTCTCTCTATCTCACATCTCTGTAAGCTGCTCAGATGCAGCAGCTGCTAACACCAAATTTCATTCCTCTGTGTTTTCAACCTTTAAAGCGAGTTCCTTTGAGCAACATATTGACATGAATTGAAGAACCTTGAAAAACCAGCTGAAAACCCACACTGTGCCACGTGCACAGAGCTCCTCCAACAGTTTGCACTGGGATTCTCTCACACACGGCCCCAGTGACCCCAGCACCCTTCTGGGTGCACAAGGAGTGCCAGCAGGAGAGCCACAGTGGGCTGTGAGGCATCCCAGGGTTGCAGAGGGCTTTGGAATGCATATCCTGCATTTGGAATGCTTATCCTGCAGCAACGTATGGGAGAGAACTGAGCATGAGGCAATATGGAGCAAACCACTGGCACCTGTGCTGAAGGAAGGCATCCTCACAGAGCCCAGCCCCAGTTTTGCTCCTGGAGGAAGGAAGGGCTCATTTCAGGCCACTGAGGGCCACTGATTGCCCCCAAGCTGCCTCTAACCCAGCCCCTGGGGCTCAGTGTGACACTGAAGAACAGAAACTCCTTCAGCACTACCAAGGGCTGCCATGCCTGAGCCTCTGGCAGGGTTATTTTTCCTTGTATGAAATGCTGAAAGCAACGCACAAGGACAGCACGATGAAAACTAAGACGGGATGAACAAAATGTCACTGCAGCCCATGGGGCTGCCCTGGTGGGGACACGTATGGGGTGACAGGAGATGGGCTGTCACTTACAGGCACAGAGCAGCACCAGAAAAGCACCTGACCCAGCCTCACCACCTCCTCTGTCACTGAAATGGGCAAGAAAAAAAAATAATGAAGGGACAGAATGGTAATGCTAAGCCTTCCAACAGTTGTTATCACCTCTGAAGACCAACCAGCACGGACAACAGAAGTAACAAATAAGGGCTCCAGGCCCACACTTGGTCATCGGTTTCCTCACCAGCCCTGCCAGGCTGGGAGCTGATTTGTCATAGCTTTGTTCTTTGGTGGACATCTGTCCACATGCTGGGCACAGGCCACATGCTCCCAGCACAGCCAACAGCCTGCAGCCGTTCCTGGCAGCCAGCAGCCGAGCAGGGCGCACGCTCTGCAAGCCCTCGAGTCATCTGGTAAAAATGCAGGCTTTGGGAAGTTGACTTTGCTACATTTTGTTCCTGTAGGCTCACGGTCACGATCAGCCTTCCAGTGCTGCTCAGCTCCTCCAGCAGCTGCTATGGAAACCAGGAGCAGCACCCATTCCCCAAGGGCAGGGGTTGGCTTGTTTCAGCCACGATTTTGGAAGCGTTGCAAGAGAGCAACTCATGTGCTCGACCAGCATCTGCAGTCATTAGCAGAGCCTCTCTATCACAAAGGGAAGAGGAGTTAAAACAGTCAGCAAGCAGCACAGCAGGGACAACCCCCAACTGCTCCCATCGTTCCAAAAAAGAAACTTGAAATGGCTCCCTGTGCCAACACTGCATTCTTACCCAGCCGGTCTTCTCCATGCTGGCTATCTGGGGGAGCACAGCTGATACGGCCCTGTGAGGAGGTGCTGCATGCCACAGCCATGTGAGATTAACGCCAAGAATTTAAGGTCAGTCGTTCAGGCCAGCTGCTATTTATAAAGAGGAAGGAAAACAGAAGAGCAGTATCACCTCCAGGCCTTAGGAAACGTGTGGTCAAGGAGGGCGCATGGCGAGGGCACACTTTGAGCTCTCCTGCTTTTCCTTCCATTCTCCAAACCAGCACCTTTCAGAAGACGTTCTCAGTTCTGGCACTGTGACCCCAGGGCTGCCAGCACCCACAACTCTTCCATTAGCAGGAAAGGTTAAAAACGAAACCATCCCAGCAGCACTGCCTCTAATACAACACAGCACGCCAGTGTTCAGAAATCCAGGCTACACATGAAGGCCTTACAGCCCACAGGCTCACAAAGCCCCTCCTCATCTAAATATAAGCCCTCCCCGTGCAAGATATTCACTGCATGTCAGTGGTCTTCCTTTTAAAGGGAACCCAACTCACGCCATCCCTGGGTGCAGACTAAGGACACTTCCCACAGCCATGGGCAGGACAGGAGCCATGCTGAACGCTAAGGCTTTGGGTCGACTCGAGAAAGAATGACTGCTCCAGGAGCTGCTGACAGGTGTCAGAATTTGGTTTATAACATCAGATGTGAAAACAAGCAGTTATCAACTATTTACAAGTCCAAAAAAGGCTCGCGTGCCCACTTGCCAACCAGACCCCAAAATGACACTCGCTATCATATTGTGTGCTATTCAGAAAATGAAACTTCAGAATGTTTCTGCTGAAAATAGAAAAAGCAGAAGTAACCCAAAACGTCCTATTAGGACCAAGGTGAACCCACCCCATCTGCATGTATTCCAGTAATACATGAGCCATTCTCTCAAACGCGTTTTTCACAGTGCAACAAAAACCCATCACATCATTTGGAGGTTTCGTGGAGGTCAGATGCATCAAATAGAAAAAGCATTTGTCCAAAATGCCTTGGGGGCATTCTTTATAGCATTTGCTTGGTATGTTTGAGTACAAACATATGAGGATTTTACAAATGTTACTGACTGAATCCAAGAGCTACAGGGAAGCAGTACAATCTCATACATGTTAGGAAACAACAACAGAGCTGACAGTGGAAACCAGCAGCCAAAGCCACGAGATGCAGAATCACTGATGCCTCTGGATGGAGGTCACACTTCTCCTTCAAGGTTCACTATGTAAGTTTTCCCTATAGCCAGAAATCAGAACTCAGAGTTCTGTCAAATTCAGAGGAAGGTAAAAATAAGAAAGCTTTTACTTCCCACCTCTCTGCTGAATGTTACTGCCATGGGAACGTGCTCTGCACACTGCCAGCTTCTTCCCAGATAATTTCCTATTTCTCTGCTAAGCCTCTGGCTCACACATGACTCAGATTTAGCACTTCAGTGAGATAAGCATGCACCCCATCCTATACTTAAAATTAGCAGGGCAAGCTTCAGCTCCTTCTTAAGAGCCAAGGATAATCAATCATTTACTTCAATGAAAAATGTGCTGGTTTGTATCCGAAACCAACTTGAGCTACTTACTCCTTTATCTGGGCATAGGGAAGGGCAACAAAAAGCAAAGCTAACAGTAGGCTATGAGCACAGGGCTGGCAATCACACCTTACACGTGTTTGTTTCTTCATGATCCAGGGAGATAAGCCCTTCCAACACAAGTAGCATAAAGACAGATAAAACTGTTCAACACAGAACGAGGATAGTTGCTGCATAAAAATAAGGATATTTAAGGGGAAAAAAAAAAAGTCTGACATTTTGTATTTAAACAGAAAGCTGTATGGATATCGATCACACAGGTGACTCATGAACGTAGGAGCTACAGCACAGTTCTCCAGGAGAGTTCAGGATGTTCTTAGCTTCTCCATCCGCTAAATCCAGAGGAAGATCTGTGGAGCAGAAAGAAAAAAAAAAAAACACAGCAGTGAGTGCTGGAATTTCCCTCAGGCAGAATTAATTTAGCAGATCAGATCTCAAAGAGACTTCCAGAGCATCAGAAGCTTATTATGGGGATGTACTGATATTTCCAGCATCTTTTACTTGACGCTGCATCAATACATACTGCTAGATATAATTGTGCTCATCCTAAAGCTTATCATCCAGAGAAATGTTCTACTTGGTAGGGAAGCAAAGTTTAAGAGTCTTGCTAAAAGTAATCCATCCATTCAGTGGCAGAGTGGATCACGGCGTTAACCTCAGTTCTCAGTTCAGTTCTTCAGCTGTAAATCACCATCTCAATTCAGCCAGAAAGGAACTGATTTATTTCACACCCTCTTTCAAGCTGACAAATGGAGTAGAAGCCAGATTCGCAGGCATCGTGTGCTCGAGAGGCAGAGGGAGGAGGCTGGGGATGAGGGTGACCTCAGTGAAACCCCTCTCTTCTATGAACAACTTATCCCACTGGAAAGCACACAGAGCATGGACTACAAGCCCTGTGCACTGATATTCAAAAGGAGATCAGAACTTGTATGTTGCTGCTGCTTTCAACACCTGTTCTCATGCACTGCTCAACTGCTTTATTCTGGTTCTGTTCGTACGCTTAACGAAGAATTAGACATGAGAGGGTACTTACGTGTTAGTTGATCCAAAACCAAACCCTGGAAGAAAGGTAAAAATAGAAAAATCATGGTTAGAAGTGAATGCTTAAGACACACAGTACGTGTTCCCTCCTGCACACCAATAGAGAAACATTTCTTTCCTGCCTTAGGCCAGGGAAAGCGATGCCCAAACAATGGAAGTCAAATCCCCATCTAGAAGAAAAGTGACTTGGCTCAGCTCCTGGGAGGGCTGTGCTTTCACTGCTAATCTGCTAGCTTCATTCATTAGCACCAACTGCATACAATGAGCCTGCTTCATTCACCTCCCCACAAGAATAAGAGGGCTGCTTTCTGAGGATGGAGTCTGTGCTTAATGCAAGCCAGCGGTGGCAGGCCACCAATGAATGTATGTGTTCATTCTCAGAGGCTCTGTTCTCTGCCCTGTGTAAATCCCTGCAGCTTCACCAAGCTTCATCAGGTAAAAAACCTGGCTGTTGGTGCTCTAGCTCAATTTGGCAGCACGCATTCTTTGCTTGCATACAGCTACCCATGCACACAGCACCGAAGAGATATTTGCTGCTTCTCAATATTTTTGTTTGAGAAGAGCAACTCCACAAAAAGAGGTGAACAGCAGTAATCAGGTATAGTATAAAGAAGAGTAATTTGAGTGAAAAGCAATAATCAGGTGTAGTATAAAGAGGAGCAATTTATTCACATGCAAAGCAGCAAGTGATGGAATCATGAGATTAAGTCAGATTAATCTCTGCAATGACTTCTCCAGGCCACAGTGCCTATATAGGAGGACCACGCTGTTTTTAGTGGGGAGCTGAGCAGTCACAGTTGAGTTCCAGGGAAACCTGGAGACGTGGGACCTGTTAGACTTACTATAGTTGAGTTTCTCCTACCTCCTCCACCTGTCCCAAAAGCAGAGAATCCACTGCTCTGTGTGCCAAAACCAGTACCCTGCTGTGACAGCGATCCAAACGTTGGGGTATTCTGATTTGCTAACGTGCCAAATGATGCTGTGTTGTTACTGGTACCACCAAACCTGCAGTTTAAAAGAGAAAATTTGTGTTTGCAAGTTCATTCCCACTCATAGTGGAAGCTTTCCCCACAATGAAAACAGCATGCTCCTTACACAAGGATACGTCAGTAGAGTGGTATCGCAAGACACAAATGATTGTACATTCTGGAAATGGATTTCCTTGATGTAGGAAGGACTGCTGCAAGTGGGAATGTCTGCACAGCCCCCATCCCTAATGTCCACCTGGCAGGTGGGCAAATGTGTTCATACTTACACAAAGAACATTTTCAAGTGCTTGGCAATGCCAACACCAGCCATCAAGTAGAAGACCTTAACCCACCCTCTGAGTAACATTCACCCTTAAAGCTCAACAAGTACAGCGCTGCTGTATTTCACAACCAGGGCAGCAAACAGCAATTTACTTCAGGTTGCTTATGGCCAGGACACAAAGCAGAGCCCAGGTGCACAACTCAGGCTCCCAGCTTTCAGACAGCACCTTACCCACTGCCACACAAACGGCCTGCAGGCTTCCCAGATCCTCCTTCTCCCCAGCCCATTTGGAAGCTCCACTGCTTCCCTGAGGATCTGCACCTACTTGGCCACTTCCCCACCATACCTTTGGATTATTTCCCTAACTGCTTTTGGAAACTGAAATGAGAAACACATTTTTATATATGGAATTGATATCTCCTTTCTCCACCCACTCCATCCAACCAAGCACTGTAGAGCTATCAGCAGGACACGCTAACGAGACCATGATATGCATTATGGTTCCCTACCCCCACGTGCACTTCTTCCAAACCTGAATGCTAGAGGAGCACTCAGAAGCTTCAGGCGTTTCTCTCTTAAACCAGGCAAAATACAGACACAAAATATTCAGATGACAAGCACTGCTAAGAATCTGCAAGCACACAGTGCTGCTGACACCAACCCAGTACCAGCCCTCCCCTGAGCAGGCTGCCAGCCACGCTGAACAGCGTTCCAGCTTTGCAAGGCTGTGCTTCAAATGCACTCTTGTCATTTCTGACTTAAAATAGGAAGCGACAGCGCATTAACCCACCTCTCCATCCATCCAGATCTCGTAGAGAATTAAAAAAAATTAAAAAAAGGAAAAAGAAAAGCAGCAAAAATATCAAAACCTCTCTCTCCAGATAAAGGACAGTCCTTGCAGCAGTGTGACAAGCAGTTCGCTTGCTAAAGGACATCACCTCTCCTAGTCTACACAGACTGTGCACACTGCCCCACACACTGCATTACAACAGGGCAGCTGAGTGACTTTGCAGCTTTGGCCTCATTTACCAATCCTGGGCTGGCTCCTGGCCCACCTAACCTGCAGGCAGCATCAGTTCAGAACCATGGATGTGGATTTCCCAGCAAGGGGAGAGCAGGTTTTGTTGTTCTTTTAGAAAAGGAGCGAGGTGAGGATGTGCAGTGAAGAACAAGAGGGTTTTGCAGTGCTCTGTCTGCTCAGGACTATGCCATTAGACACACAAATCGTGTCTGACAGGAAGCGGTGGTGAAAACAGCGACAAGGAAGCGTGGTTCAAAGTGCTTCTTCCAGCTGCAACCACAAGAGCAAGCCTGCTGAAAAAGGCTGAGGGTCGTGCAAGCAGGAAAACAGCTTAAGCTGTGGAGAGATTCTGTTTATTTATTTCACATACAGAAGGCATGAGATCCAGTCATTGCCTGGGAACAACTGAAGCAAACCCATCTCACCCAGATGTTCAGGTCTTTTGTGCAGCTCCGACATAAGCAGGATTGAGAGGCACTTGAGGTTAGTTTATGAAAGCAAAACCTTATTTGCTCACAAACAGCCGGAATTTCAGACTGTTTAAAGAAGTGTAGTGGTTTCTATTTTTGATACCTAAGTCACTGAGCAAGTGATGCAGATTCTTCAGAACCGAAGGAACAGTGAATCACGTATTTAAGTTAGAAGGAACTGGCAAGTAACTGCACTGGAATTGTGATTTTGGAACTCTCTCCTACAGAGGAAGGCGGAAAGGAAGTCCTGCACAGGACTGAATCACACTCTGAACTATGGCACTTTATGGCAGGACTTATAAAGTTGCCTGGGGATTTTGAGTGCATTCAGTTTCAGTGCAAAAATCATGCAGCATGGCACTGAGAGATGGAAGCGAAGAAGGTATCACTTGATTTAAGTGCTGACATCTCTACGAGCACATCCTTCTTTGTGGGGATCTAATTAGGCTGTTTTTACCCTTTCCAAAGGGAATCTCCAATCTGCTGCACCAGAGTTCAGGGTGCTGCTGAAGAACCTAGCTGAGGCCTCCCACAGCTCGAGGGTGCCCTGGCAGATGGGTATCTAACCAACCTCATGGGGGGATTCACAAGTACACTGCAGGATGTTCTACATAAAGGCAGTTCATCCTGAAACCAGGATGAGACAAAACACTTGTGAAATGTGTAAGCACTGAGACTGGGAAGATGACCAGTCTCCTTTTTTCTAATTGGGTCAAACAAATCCTGATATAACTATAGGACATGCAGGTGAGTTGCTTGCAGGTGGCACAATGCTGAAGAGGTGGATTTGCTGCCTACTGCAGAAGTTGCTTTCTAAGGTTTGAACTTCTTTATTTGCTGAGCTCAAGAAGGAATCAAGTGCTCACCTGCTCTGGTGCCAAGCACAAACTTAAGAGATAAAGAAAAAAATGATCAGTGTGAGATAAACACAACTCACACTGGGACCACAGGCTGCTCCAGGTACCTCCTCCCACCCTCCAAAGGTGAGAGAACAGACCGAATTCCCATGAGCATCCCTAGCCCAAATCTCACAGGTGGATAAGGTGGCTCTTCAGCGTCACAGACGGTATTTGTTACTTTCCTTGCTTGGCATAAATTGTAGGTCTCCAACTGAACACATCAAGTGTGCACACAGAAAACACGCCTATGCAAGATCACTCCCATTCCCCATCACACATTACATCCTCTGGGGCAAAGGCTTTTGCTTTATGCCAATTAAAGCCTTTCCCCTGCTGGAGAGCTAACTAAGCACAGGAGGAGCTGTAATGCAAGGAGATTACTTTCCCAAACCCTGGCCCCACGTTGGCTTACCCAAATCCTCCGGCGCTGGCTGCTGCCGTGCCCTCGCCGAACACTTTGCCTCCCGTCGAGCCCAGAGGGCTTGAAAAGGTTGGGGCTGAACCGAATGCTGGCACCCCTCCAAACCCAGGGGATCCCCCAAAAGTGGGAGGGCTGCCGAACACTGGAGCAGCACCGAAGCCACCTGAGCAAAACAGAGGCAAAAAAATAAAGAAAAAAAAAAGGACAAGGATGTAAAGTAAACAACAGTGAAGAAAGAAAGAAAGAAAGAAGAAAACTGCATTTCCAAGTAGACAGTCTCTACGAGGGAGCCTTCATCTTGCCCATCATCTAAACAAACAAAACCCACTGCTACAAAGCTTCCAGACTGCAGGATAATTTGGTACAAAAGAGGTGAAGAGGAAAAGTGCCTGAATACGTGTGAAAAACACTAGACAAATTAGGAGACTACCCACAGGAGACCACACTCAGGGCCTCCTGAACATGCAAACGTGAAACCAACTCATCCTCCAGGGCTGGTAATAAATCCAGGGTAGTAACACATCATTCATGCTTGCACAGTGAGGCAGGATCTCTACCTGCTTTATGTATAAAGACCAGAATCTTAATTGAGACAGCAAGCATGCACAGTAACTAAGTTTCAGTAATTATACATACAACAGGGAACAGAGATGCTTTCATTGTTATAAAAAAAGAAAAAGATCCTTCTGGAGCTCTGAACAGACTTCTACACTACTCTATGTTCATCTACTGGTATTACTGGCCTGTTTCTAATTGAGACTGTGGAATGTGAAGGACACCTGCTCTTTTGTTTGACTAGGGCTGAGGACTGGGATAGCACCACACATTTTAATACCCTGGGTGAAATTCTAGTCCATGCCAAGGTAATGGATACTGTTTGGCTGTAAACACAAAAGGCCTGGAAAAAATAAACTCTAGGCCTGAATTATTTAAACACAGATCAGCTATCTCATTACCCCTAGTCTAGGAAGTTAGAGTATTTACTGGAGGGGCTGAAGCCTTGCTAGGGATATGCTTTCTTTTGCAATTAATGTTAACAGGTAGTGGAGAAAGAAAAGTTAAACATGCAAGTAGTGAGTGCAGAACAAAATAATTAAAAAAAAGACTGAAATTCTCTATATTTAAGTTAATTCAATCAATAGAACCAACAGCTCATTTCCCAAGAGAGGGAGCTGAAGCACGTCTGATATCCACATCATGGAGGAAGCTATCTCAAAGTAGAAACCTGTACATTCACTCACATGAAGAAATGGGAACGAAAAGGGTTACAAAACCCAGAATGAAGTTTGGAATATAATTTTCCAAGGAAGCATCTACAAGAGGAAAAATCTGTTCAATTCCATAGCCTGTATTTTAAATTGCACGCTAAGTAAGACCAGCACTAATTCACACAGCTCCCTGCCTTTAAACCACAATGGGGATTTCTGGAATGAACCACTGAAAATGCAGTTTACTTGAAGTTTCTGCACAGAAAGAAGATTGTAAATCTCTGTCTTGGATCCACCAGTTACATACTCTGGGGTTGCTACCTACAGCTTAAAAAGCAATGTAGTAACACATACTGATTAATTGACCACAGACATTTCCTGCACAAATAAACAAAAGCCTGGGCTTGGTACAGACATAAAACCAGCAGAATGCTCCACCAAATAGCTGACACAAACATGAGTGCTCACAGAGAGTGGGTTAACAAAGTACCTGCTTTGGTCGGACTAGAGAACCCAAAGCCTTGAGACGCCACGCTGCCACCGCCAGAGCTGAAAGTGCCTGTAGGTTTCTGGTCTCCAAAAGATGAGTTGCCAAATCCAAAGGCCTTGGCTCCACTGTTCCCAAATAAGCTAGAAGAATCTGGGGAGATAAAGGTTAATTGTGAAGCTCATAACACACAACATTCTGTGCCACACCTCATTGCTGGGTCGGGAGAAAAGGAAACCCCTTTAACTTCCCCAGTCCTCAAGCACAGGAAAGAGCACCTTGCAGAGGTAAGCTGTTTTCTCCATCTCTTTAGGGGTTTGTAGTCCTACCAAGTCACTCTCATGGACCACTAAGGGCACTTCATTATTGCAGTCTTAATGAATAATAGTAGGGTCACGACATTGAGATTTCTAGCACATCCCAGTGACAGAGGATTTGTCAGATGACACTGACACACTGCAGTCAGTAGAAGTCAGTCACTCCCGTGAGAAATCAGAGTAACCCAATTGTCTTTTCTTGACAACACAAATATCCATTCACCACAACTACAGACCCTCTGTTCTTATGGCAATGGCCAGTATTTCTTAACACAATTATTTGACAGTTAGAATTACAGGGCCTTAAAGCAGGAGCCACACTTTGCCAGCCTCACAGAGGCTGTTTGTATTTCATGAGGCTACAGAGAATTTGAGCATCTAGTGGGCCAAGAGAGAACAGCTGAAACCTTTCCCTGCTGATCCATGCATTTTATATTTCATCACAAAACCCAATACTGCAATAAAGGAGAACTAAGTTAACAAGGATTGAGGACTGACCTCAACCATTAATCTCAGTGGCTCATTAAAGAGGCCATAAAAGAAACAGATTTGCTCTCACAATGCTTTAGATGCTACTTTCAGCCACATGGCTAATTCTACAGCTTTCCTTTGTTCCTCTACTTTCACGCCTTAGCCACTGCTTCCCCACTCCATGCTTCCTAGCTGCTGGGCTCCACCCCTCCTGCTTTCCCCTTCTGTCAAATCCATCTCACAAGTGATGAAATAAAAAAGCTGGGCAGTCTCTATGAAACAAAAGCCACAGCTAAGAAATAGTTATCAGCAGCTTCTGTGGCATACAGATACAGATAAGGAAAGTAGACCTGCAAAAGCTGTGAACAGAAGGCACGAGTGAGCCTCAAACTAATTGCTACAGCACAGAACAGCACAGATACACCTCAGCAGTATTACCAAGACCCATGAGCCTGGTAATCTCAAGACTAATGTGCTTTTAATCCAAGCCTGGCAATAAAAATAGATCTTTACATTAGTGGGCAGTGATCGATCCTTGCATTAACAGTTAATTGTTTAGAGCTTCTAAGAAAGGATTCCTAATAGACCCCTTGAAGTCCTTCTTGCAAAGGAACCTGGGGATACCTTGCTGAACTCTCAATACTTCCCCTGCCTTCTTTTGTGAGGTTGCTTGGCTGGGCAAGAAGCAACACGTGGGAGGGCTGGTTTGGCACTTCACATGCAGATCAACTCAGCTACAACACCCATGTGAAGCGATGCCTGCTAGCTGGCAACCAGAGCAAAAGGAAAGCCAAGCACTGAGTTCCTTCTCCTAAAGAGAACTTCAAGGCAGTTCCTCTATGAGCACCACAGAAGTTGGGCAGACACCTGGAAGGAACCTGCCCTGTTTACCAAATCTGGATAAGAACTGACAAACGGAACTCTACAGCTCTGCTTCCTTACCAAAAGGGACTGCATTCCCAAAACGATTACTGAGTGTATTTATTTTTCTTAACTACAAATATACAACTAAAAAAAAAAAAAAAGGTATATCCTAAGCAATAACTGAGAGCTTATCCACGCAGCAAGTTTTGAGCAAATATGTTATATATGCTGCAAAAAGACACTCATGTCAAGGACAGAAAGCCGAAGAAACTGCTGTCCATCACATGCATTGACTTGGTTTCACCTACGTATGAGATGCAGTGGTTTTTTTTAGAGTGCAAGGAAAAGCTTCCTAACTTCAACTGAGTTGGAAGCAGACATTCAGTGACAAGAATTTAGAGTATTTGATTTTAAAAAGCACTTTGGTTACAGAATTCCATGGAGAACATAAATATCCTTTGTATTTCTCCCCTTTGCTTGTTTGTTGCAATTGCTGCCCTACTTACTTTCCATAAACCTAGAAGGAAAACTACAGAAGAACACAGCACACCTCCTGTCTGCCTCTGTTACCCCTACAAGCCTTTCATGTCAACAGAGAATTTACTCAGAGACAAAGAACAGCAGAAAAGCAGATGGGATCACAAAGCAGATGGGAATCAGAGCACATTTTGTATTCTTGTTTTCTTCACTTACTCTGGGAAGCTGCCGATCCAAATCCTCCACTGGAGGAACCAAAAGGATTCTTATTGGCTGCATCCTGACTTGGCTTTCCTCCCAAACCAGTGAAGAAGCCTCCACCTCTCCCACCACTTCCAGATCCAAACAGGCCTCCAGTGGAAGAGGACGACTGCTAGGACACAAGAAGGGCAAGAATGGGGATTTAAACAAAGTCAAAGCAGCTCATGCCCCCAGGGGTGACTTTCCCAGCTCTCTGAGGTACCAAGCGCTGAAGAACCAGTGAGCAGACTCTTCAAACACACAGCACAGTGAAATCTGACTTAAGTCTCACATCTACAGAACAAAGTATGCCTTTGAAAAACGCTCCACGTTGCCCAAGTGACTAAAAAAGAATACTCCACTTTCCACTTGGCAGGGAATAAAGGCAGGCTTATACTCCATCCATACCTTATCTCCCCCATGATTAGATGCTTGTTTCTGCACACTCCTTGGAAAACATGCAGATGCAGTTTTGGTGCCTCCCACATTAGCAAATATCTTCAGTAGAGCCTGGGACAACTTCTACTGACCACATCAAATTCCCCCTTTGCTACTAGAAGCAGGTAGAGCACCCTGAACAAATCCACTGTATGTAACATTCCCTTATTTCTGCAAATGCAATATACTTGCCTGCCCAAAGACAATGCCTCCAGTATTTGCTGCTTGCCCAAACACAGAACCCGTGTTGCTAGAACCAAAACCTGCCAAGAAAAGAAAGGAAAATTCATCACAAGAACTGTTTCTAGGACAGAAGACAAACCAGGGAGGCAATACTAGTCCAGAACAGGGAAGGACAGATCTCCTATGCCAAAACACCGGGATACAAATGATGTTACCAAACGTATCTAGGTTAGTGAAGTTTGAAACGTGCCAACAAATAATAAATCCAATTGACAATGTATTTGAAAGCCAATAAACAAAAGGCCTTTTGACTTATGGGATTGTTGCTACCAATATGAGAGAACTGAATTTTTTTTTAACGTTGCTATAATAATGCTGCAAGTCATGGACAAGTGCACTGTACATTTTGATTTCCCCTGTGTGGAGAGGATCTGTGCTTTGTTACCTAAAGATTCCTTTTATAGATTATGAAATGTTTTGATTAAAAAAAGAACTCCCCATTCCATTTCCCAGTTCACTTAAAAGTGCATTTTGTAATAAAACTTGCAGCTTCTATGATTAGGAACACCTTTCTCAAGTTCATTTCCTCCAGTTTAACTATTCTCTGTTACTGTAGTTAAAATGAACAAGAAATTTTGCCTACAGTGCCATCATTTTTAATTAAATGAGCCTAATTAGGTTTTCTTCCTTGGAAATACATGCTTTCTAATATTACTATGTATGTTTCTCTTTTCCCTGGAAGCTCTCTGAAGATTAGACAGACAAAGCTGTGGAAAAAAATCCCAATACATTGCAGCAATGTGAACAACAACAGGAGATTGACAAAGAAGGTCTGGTCTGGGCAAGTGTCCAATTTAATTGTATAGACAGGTAGCTGACGGTCATGTTACTGCTCTATTTAATTTGGGATGCTTCCAAACACACAAGTGGATTTCACAGATTAGTTCCTCACTAACCCATAATTTTGAGGGCTTAACACATTTTTTGCCATGACAGATCATGATATAACAGCAGACCCAGCTGTACAACCACTGCAGCATGGGCACAGTGCAGAATTAAATGCTGCATCTGCATTCAGTCCCGTGCTTATAGCCTCAGAGCTACCTTGGTACTTCAGTGTAACAATTCACAGTGTGATAGTTTGAGATCTTCCAGGTGTGCTGAATCCCACCCCATTCTTATGCAACAGACAGCACACCACGTAGTTCAAAATAAAGCCAAAGCAGACTTGGGAGTTGAGGTGAATGCATGATTGCAAAGCCTACATTCAATGGTGTTCAATGGAGATCAAGGCTGAGCAAAAGCTTCTCTAGTCTCCAACATTAACTTCCCCTCCTCATGCACTGCAGATCCTATCCTTACTAATTGAAAAAAAAATGAAGGGCTAGAGGGAAAGAGAAGCATTCAAAGCAGCCTGACTTTTCCCAGTGACGGACACTGCTAGAATACTGCATGTCTCTGCAGTTTGCTCTTACCTGAGGCTTGGCAGAAGCTGAACCCAGCAGATGATGTAGTAGTGGTAACAGCAGCGGTGCTACCAAAGACAGATCCCCCTTGCCCAAAACTGCTGCTTTGCCCAAACACCAGAGTGCTGCTTTGTCCAAACATCCCACCCCCAGTGCTGGCAGATGGCTGTCCGAAGGAGAAGGAGCTTGCACTGCTGGCACTAGAAGATGCTCCAAACACATTGCCACTGCTTGAGGCTGCAGTGGAAGCTGCTGGCTGGCCAAAGGCAGGCACTGTCCCAAATCCAGACTGGTTGAAGGTAAAACCACTTGAAGAACTGCTCGCTGGCTGCCCAAAGGTCGGTGCTTGGCCAAAGGCTGGCTGACCAAAGCCCCCGGTTGTGGTGGTCCCAAAGGCAGAAGTACCAAAGCCTGTGCTGGCAGTCGGTGTGGTCACGGTGGCAGTGGTGGGTTGTCCAAATGGAGCTGATGCTGTGGTACCTGCCGGCAGTTGGCCAAAAACAGATGGTGTGGAAGGAGTGCCAGTCGTATCACTAGCAGGCTGGCTAAATGCTGAGCCAGAAGAGCTGGAATTTGGAGGCTGAGAGAACACTGAGGAGCCTGCAGAGGTGGGGACAAACACTGAGGCACCAACAGCTGGACTCTGAACGCAAGTAGGAACATCAGCAGCAGCAGCAGCCGGTGTGCTTGTTGCTTCTGCAGGAGAGGCAATGGTTGTTGCAGAGGCTGTCACTGAGATGCTCTGATCCTGCGGGACAGAGGCTGAGGCAGCAGGAGGCACCGGTGCCTTCAGCTCACTTATGGAAGCAGGAGTAGCAATGGCATCAGGGGGAGGTGCTACTGATGCAGTACTGGAGCCCACGGTGTCCCCAGCTGCTGTCTGAGACACAGGGGGCTCTTTCATGGGCTCCGAAAGCTGTACCTGTGGCTGTGGAGCCTGTGTTGTTGTAGGTGAAGACTCAGGTGCTTCATTTTCAGTTTTTTCTGAAGCAGACAGCAGTTTGGCATCTCCTCCACCCTTATTAGAAGTTGCAGCTGGGGCAGCATTTTGTGATGAACTCAAGAAATTCCCAAACGAGAGAGATGTTGAAGTGGGAACAGTAGAAGGGGCAGAAGTGGATGTGCTCATGCTGCTTGCTTGCTGAATGCCAAAAGAAAAGTTGAGTTTGTTTCCACTTGAGCCTCCAAGATTAAATACCCCAGGAGACCCCGTGGTTATCTGGACATTGCCAAAGATACCGCCTGTGGCACTGGTGCTGTTGGAGTTGGGTGCAGTGCCAGCTGATGTGACTGATGGCGAAGTGGCTTCTCCAGCTTTTCCTAGTACCAGGGGGGGACCAAAGACAAACCCAGAAGGTGATGTAGATGTTTTAGTGGACTGTGCTCCTGCAGCACTGCTGGATGGTGTTTTAGTGGTGGTTTTGGCATTATCATCTGCTTGACCAACACGCAGTCCTGAGAAGCTCCCCAGAGTTTCTCCAGATAGGTTGCTCAGAAACAAGCTGTCCCCTGGCTTAGTTGGAGGGATGTCTAACTTGCCAGAGGCTGCGGAGGGAGCAGAAGATGTTGTTGCAGCAGGTTTGTTTGACTGAGTGCCATCTGCTGAAGAGCTATTTGCTACTACGGCTCCTGAAGCACTTGCTGGCTTGAGGGAGCCAAAAGCAAAGGAGCTCTCAGGGACTGCTCCAAATTTGGAACCCCCAGCAAGCGAAAATGAATCAGGTTGAGTGGACTCCTTGGCAGGGGCTGTAAATGGAAGACAGAAGTTACAAATTGAGTTATAATATGCTAAGCTCTATTTTTCTTAAACAACAATAGCATGATTTAGTGCTACACAGATTGCAAGAGAGTGCTTTTGCCTAAAATCTGTAAAGCCTCCTAACCATCAGAAAACTGCTTCTCCCACGTACATTCAGGTTATTACAACAGTGACACTTTCTGAAGCCTTTATGGACAGGTTTACAGTGGCAAATACTGTCACATACATATGCCTCAGCTTCCAACTAACCACTTTTTTCGGTGTAAACCAATGGTCAGAACAGAGCTGCAGTCATATTTTCTGGCACTTGAAAAACCTTCTCCAGAATCAAATCTTTCTGTACAGATTCAACCATTTATAGAACACTGAATGCTGTTTTTATGCAGATGTTGTCAGCTTTGAAATACTAGAGAAAAGCTCTTAAACACAATTGCAAAGCAGCCCCAACAGTGTGAAACTGCTGAAGTTTTAAGGGGGGCTGAGCCAACTTTGGGGAGCTGTCATTTCACTTCAGAACACCACTGAAACTCTGACTATATGATAATGAGTTGTTGTTTGGACTGTTAATCAGTTTGGACAAGGTATGGGAATCTACACGAGGATCAAGTAAGCAAAAGATTCTTTGCACAACTAAGGCATTATCTTTGTTTTTTACCCTATACTAATAATAATACTGACACTGAAAAATGCATCTTTTATTTCCTCCTGGAACACTGAAATTCCTTTTGTTCTTCTTCCATTATCACCTAACAGGCAAAAGTGCTGCCATTCCTTGGGGCAACGCAAGGAAGCCCTCACTAAGGCTGTGCTTTACAATTCTGTTTCCAGCACCTCCCACTCCTCCTTTAATCCATGTTATTTACCTAAACTTCCACGGTAACTTCATGTTCAAGTTTTAAAGCAAGTTAGTTGTTTCTGGTTAAGGTCAACAGAGCATTGGTAGCATTTCTGTGGCTGTGATAATTTAAGGACATAAGCTAAGAGGTGTTTTCTTGTATCAGAGCCACTGATAATGGAGGAAGGGAGAGAGAGAGGAGGACGGAGACTTTTGAGCATGCAATCTCTTTTTCAAGGCCAAAACCAGAGTCAGTTAAGTTCAAGACAATCACAAAGCACATGCTTCAGATCCCTCTTCCCAGACCAGGTGAATATGATGCACCTATGAAATGGAAAGGCAGCCTATACATCCACATTGTCAAGTTAGCTTTATAAGCAACACAAAGCTGCTTCTATTACTCCCTTCCTCCCTTACTATTCAATGCTCACATAGTGCCAGCTTCCTATGCCAGACTACTTCGGCAACTTAAAAATCTACAGATTAACAACAGAGGAAATGACTGCAGATATGTTACCCTTCTCATAAGCTAGAACCCCTTGGTATGGTAGCAAATATTTTGTTTCCTCTTAATTGAAATGCAGGTGGCCTAGATTCTCCTGCACTACAGCACATAATCCAGCATACGTATACAATGTTATTGCAGCTACTGCAGTTTTAATAATAGAAGGGCAACATAAAACAAGAACCACATGAATTAGGAAGAGTAAGCATTCTCTTAGCAGGGGACAGATGCATTTTGCACACTCTTCCAAGCCAACCTTGTGAGGCAGCGAGGCTGGGCAGTGTCGGTGATGAAGCAGCTGACGTGACAACACCAAAATTAAACCCAGACCTAGGAGGAAAAGAGAAAGGGAAAGAATGACTTTGAGCTCAAAGCACTGAAATTTCCAACCCCGTGATTAAGACAACCTTGAGACTCAGATTTCCTGTGCATGCCTGTATTAGGTCAGACACACAGGCATATGTGCACAAGAACAGTTTTTCCAACTAGACACTTGTTTCTCCCCAACAAGTTTTCTAGGAGGACTGATAAGAGTCAGAACTCAAAACCCTTCCAACTGTCCCTCATCCTCTCATATTCTTTCACTTCTGCTGTACGTTTCTTCTCCGTTCAGCTCAGCAGCCAAACCCAATGCACCAAACCATTATAACTCATGGGAGACCAGCACCAGCAGAGGCTGTAGCAGAGCTTATTGAAAATTAAAAGATCAGAATGGTAAGAGAGGCACGTACAGAAGGGAATAACTGGACACTGCCACCCCTTGAAAAGGAGATCATTCACAGCAAGACAGAAATTAAAGTTTCTGTGATTGCTGAACACCAAAAAATTGTGTCTTGCAAGAATGCTGTGATCTTTCAAAATGAGCAATGGGGTGCCCCACAGACCTTCATCCCCTGAGGCTTTTTAAGCTTTCTCACTGCCTTGTCCTCTGATTCTCAAGGACCAGCTGCTGATGTAGTAGTCAGGCTGCATAACTAAGACATCACAGACAACAGTGCTGTATTTAGCACATGGTTTATAGACTGAAGCACTGCAGCCTGGGACAAAGGCAGGGCTTGTTTGCTTTTTGAATCCGAATTTCAGTGTTTCAAGAAGACTATTTTAGCCTTTTGAAGAGTACTGCAAGGCATTTAGATAACATCCACTTGACAACCAACAAAGAAATGTTTAAGACTGAATGAAAACAGTTGTTTGAAAGTATGAGTGCATTCTGAAATACTTAAGAGTTACCAGCTTCATAAAGAGAAACTCACTTCAATACCAGATATTTAACTATGGAGAAATTCGAACAATTATTTGTGAGGAGCCAACTCTTCTTCCTCAAAGATAGAACACAAGCAAAGAAATATTTTTTCCATCCCTGAAAAACACTCCATCAGAGAGGTTTCAGAATCACTAGATGTTCATACCCTGTGCCTTGCTTTGCATTGCTACATGACAGAAACCACCAGATGGCATGGTGATTCTTTCATCACTTTCACAGAGAACTTTTCGAGTCACAACATGGAATTTGTTCTGTTGCTTCAAAATAAAAAAGTAATTCAGCAAGTTTGACCATCAGCACAGATTTCAAGTCCTAACTGGAAATTCCTGCACTTCTGTGTCTCAAACTTCTACTGGCATTGGAAACCTGCACAGGCACGTCCAGGTTAGAAAACACTGGACTACTCTCTTTAGAATCAATCTTCAGAAGGATTTTTAAAATGATCATATTCGGGTTATTCCCCATTTTTCTCTGGATTTGGAAGCTTCCAAAGTTCAACTTCTCCACTTCTTCACTTGGAAAGCCAAAATTCATTCTCACATGTAAAGATTTCTCCCTGTGCAACATACCAGGGATGATTTTCCTGTGACTGCTCTCTTTTCCCCTAAATAAGAGCAGAGTTTAAAACTATCCATGCTATAAATGCTGTCACTTTATAGTACTCTGCAGCTTGTAGGTAATGCTTGCTGTAACAGATGATACATTCATACAAACATCAAGTACATATTCATACATCAAACAGAAATGTTGAACTTCATACAGACCCCACAGAAGAAAACGAGAAAGCCTTGTTAGGCTGTGCAGATGTTGCTGGTCCTGATGTCACTGTAGAGGTCACAGCTGTAGCAGTTTTTGCTGTCCCTTGTCCTGTAAGTTATACAAAGAAGCATTACAAAAAAGAAGACAGCTCACATCATCCAACTACCAAAAAACAACAGAAGAGTTTGTGGGCACAGCCAACAGTTTTTTTCAGGATTTTTTGCTAGTTGAATTAGTCTGATATTTGTGCATAGAAACATTCCTGCTGCTGTTACATCATCACAGAGTATGTGAATTATTTCAAAGATGGAAGGCAACAACATATCTGATTAAAGACAGGTGTCACCATCTTTAGATGCTTTTTCAAAGCTTGCTGCTACAGGTTACACATTCTGAGTCCACTCTGAAAGGGGAATCACTACATCCTAGATGTAGGCACACAGACAGAATACAGGCTTGTACGCAACGCTGCACTCCTGCTCCTCTGTACTTCTTCAAATTCCTGCCTTCAGAAGGACACAGCAGCCTCTCAGTGGAGGCAGATCTCTTTTCCTCAGGGTCTTCATTCTCTCAACTGTCACCCTGACAAGTGACACCCAAGGCCTTATTTCTGTCTCCACCACCTGAGATTACCTGAGATTTTGTTGCCAGATGATGTGGGACCAGGTGCAGATGCCACAGGACAAGATGTAGATACAGAAGAAGGTGCAGCCTGTCCCTTAAGTGAGCTCGTTTGGGGTGTCTAAAAAATACAAAGATGCTTTAAGTCAATGCAGTCTACACACTGACAAAAGTCCTTCTGATCTTGGTCTGATGTTACAAGAGGCAGGCATAACAAATCAGAGGAAGGTGGTCAAAGTACTTGGCAGCATTTCAATTTTGGGCCCTCTATATCTTGACATTTAAACACTGCTTAATTCAACTCTTTCAAAAACTTTCTTGCAGAGGCCAGCAAACCTCCGTGTGCAACAGCTCACTGACTCCAGCAGAAAGAGACCATTGCATGGTTTTCCAACGTGCCATCACAACACTTAGCAGCTTGCCCACCAATAAGAAATGTTTTCAGTAAGATACAGGATAGGGAAACAATTCCTTGCCTCGACTAACTAGCACTTCATTTTGGTGAGATTTGAGTGTATTTACCCAACTCCATTTCCTTTGTTGTTAGCTGAAACCCTACTGCTGCAAGACCGTGGCCACTGGAAAGCCACAAGGGTCTTCAGTAGTGAGAAAAACAAGACATAAAAATAAACCTGGGACACAGATAAATAAACAGCCTGCCAAGAATGCGGGGCAAGCTGTGAAAGATACAGATGACCTGCACACCAACAACTAAACCCTGAACTGTACTTAACACGTCTGGGCATGGTACACCACAGGGAAAGTTCTGTATCAAGATACCTGCTTAGCCTGATTGGTAGCAACAGTTGCCAGAACTTGGTGGACTGCCTGGGCTGCAGAGTGAGGAACTGATGACCTGAAAAAGAATTATTAAAACATTAAATGAATGATAAGTCTGAAAGTAGATTTGCTTGTCCCTTGGAATGCACAGCTTCCAAAAGACTTGAATAACCTCTGTTATTAAAGATTCCAAGCACAACTCCAAATGAACAAATCTGATTAGGGAATAAACCTCTTAAATGAATCATCCACATTTAACAAAGGAGGCCTGCAAATGTGTTTAAAGCTCAAGACTTAAATGATCCAGTCTTCTTCACACACTCTTGTCTCCAAAGAGAGTCAAGCTTTTCTACTTTACAAGGAGCTGGAGAAAATATCAGCAGGTAAGGGGATTACAATTTTATGGCTGGTGGATAACAAAAGTAAAAAGCTTCCTTTATAGTGCAGAGCCCAGACAAGCACATGTAAGTACATGCAACCCTCAGAAATGCTGAGCTAGGAGCCAAAGCTACAGAAATAATTAAAAAAAAAGGGTGTTCCATGTCTTTGAAGTGTAATATAAGAATTAATGAAGTTATGACAACAAGTGTGATAAGGCTAACCTATATTCTCCAAAATAGGTTTGGAATTTTGACCATGAAATAAACTGCACATAGAGCCTACAGACAACTACTGCAAAATGACAGCTACTTCCAAGGTGAAGCATCCCATGTGCTGTGAGCCATAAATACACCTAATCACTATAGCTTGAGAACGGGCACCTAGTTTTAGCATCTCAAGTAAGAGGCTCACCAGCTTTAATGGTTAGTGCCAGAAGCCATCAGCAGCATAACGAATTCAACACTTAATTGCATCCTCTTAAGTCTCTTACCCTAGTGGAGTCTTTCCATCTCAACATAGGCCAGGTATTCCCTAACACAATAAGCAATCTCTGTAGTACAGAAGGGGCCAATGCTGCAAACTTGAGACAGCAAGAGAATCTGAGCATTAGAAGTTAAAAGCATGAGCACTCCCAAAACGCACTGATCAGCTACATGCTGCTCACAGAACCTTCCTGCTAGATATGCCAAAGGCAGGGACACACTCATGCAACAACGTACATCAGGTTCACACAAACCCTGGACCAAGAAGGAAATGCAAAGTCTGTGATACTCAAGATATGGAGGGCCCTTTTTCCAAGAAAGGTCACAAGACAACTCGATCCTGAGATCCTCTGACAACAAAAAGGCTGGTGTTGATTTCAGTCTGAAAACTGAATACGAATAACTGGGCTGGAACCACCACACCTAGACACAGGGCACTGCACAGCTGGTGACAACCAGCTCACTTTTGCTCAGTGAATGCTCTTTATTTTAGTGCTCAATCTGAATGGCAGGCTCAGTCAGGTAGAATTGTTAGTGATTTATGACTCCAAAATAAGACTGTAAAAAGCCTTCAAGACAACAAGCCAGCTGGTGCTCTATCCTGCCAATCTAGAAGTATTTCAAAGTAAAACGTGTCTTCAGCTACAGCCCAAGTGAACACCAATCTCAGATATGCATCACTAACTTGTGTCTTGGTCTATGCATTGCCAGCACTCTTTGCAGTTTTTATTACTGATTTGACGAAGATGGGAGATCTCCTTAAATCCATTTTACAGACAACCCACTTACAGCAGGTGAAGAACTCTTTCCAGTCAATGCTACTTTTGGCAGAATTTCCCAAGCAGAGCTGTTGGTTTTACCACACTTAGAAGAAAATACATCAGTAAAAAGCTCCCAAACTTCTTCCCCACTTAAAATGCAGAAGAATTCCTGTGTTAGCTTTCAATGAAGCTGAGCTCCATCAGCATGAGACTGCTCCCTTTTTGAAAAGCTACACCAAAGGTATTTTACTTTCTTCTCGGACAATGAAGAGTACACACACAAGTATGAAAATCAGAAATAATGTAACAGAAATTGTCTCAAGAGCTGCACGTGTTGTCCACAGTTATCTGGATAAAGAATATGCAGCTCCATGAGGACTTACAATGAGGAGTACATGGTGATTTGTCCTGTTTTTAATGCCTTGGCACCATGACAAATGCAGTAACCTCAACTTTGTCCAGACCTTTCAGTAATGCCCTTCCCTCCCCACCCCAGAAATGATCACGCATTATCTTGGTCTTAAGCATTTGTAGGAACATCAAGCAAATACAGTTTCAAGGTCATTACCAACAGAGGGAAAGGGACTAGTTCTGCAGCTGGTGACAGAGCCTGGTGATAAGACAGAAATCTCTGGAATGAGCTGAGCTGGTTGTTGTCTCTAGGCAGCAGAGAGTAGGAAAGCCAAGAGTTACAGCTAACTCAGAAGAAATTCTAAATTCAAGGTTAAATACCAGAAGCCAACCTTGATAAGTTTCCCTATGAGGATGACAGCTTTACAGCTCTGTACTCTTTCACAGTGATCAACACCCAGCCCTTCAGTCATTATTCAGTATTAGTGACTGGAAATCTCAGATCCAAATGTTCACAATAAGCCCACTAGATTTCTGCAGGAGAGAATGAATTAAGACACATCTCACAGATAAATGGAGGATGGTGATATTGGTCCTGTTTGTTCATTCAGGGACTTACTAACAGCCTGTCCTGATCTGGAAAGAAAATACTTTTTCCATTCATTCCACAAACTCAAGACTCATATCTAAACAATCACCACTCCACATTAAGTCAGACTACTGCTCTACTCTGGTAGATGTGCTCTGCTGCAAGCACTGGTGAAGGCTACCATGAAAACAGGGAGACCCCACTCACCCTATTACTGTAGAGACAGCTGGAGTCAACGCACCAGTCTTGAGTTCTCGTACATTCACCACCTGGGGAACATTCTTCAGAGTTGATTCAGTCAAGGAGGTACTCACAGCTTTAAGAAAAATAAGAAATGTGGTAAATACCTTCCCATAATAAACACTGCAGTCAATATGGTGCCTCGGAGTAAGTCCAGAAGAAATCTATGTAAATTTCTAGAAGGTATGTGGCATATCTGGCCCAGATGGTTGGCCATCTCAGCCTTTACAAAGGACACCAACAAATCAATTCTTCACCTGTACCAGGGTCTCCTAAATCATTGGTTTTTCTGCCACCGCACAGATCAGACAGGGTACAAAGAAAGGTGATGTGGGAGTTTCTCAGGCATCTTATACCAGCAGCTTACAGGAAAAAGGAAGACAAAGACTGGATAGCTCAGAAGCACAACACACAGAGACGTGTTGCACTGCAACAGTCTTTTCCTTTAAGAGTGCTGAATTCCTGTGAAATTCACATTCAAATGCTGGAGGGTGACTCGAGCAATCAGCCATCCTTTTACCTGAGGACTGGGTGGCCATCTGCCTCCGCAGAGCTGCTGCAGCAGCTGCCTGTGGTGCAGGAACAGTGACGGTGGGAGCAGGGGCCCCATGTTTCACAGTCTTTGTTGCAAGCATTGTGCTGTCTGCCCCTTGTGGGATGATTCTGTTCGAAGATGTAGGCACTAAACAGCAAACAAAAAAAATATTACAGTTCACTGTATCTTTTCAAATCAGGAAAACTCGAAAGCCTTTGCAAACTACATTTCCTACGATTGCACAGCTTCCATCTGATAAGACAGTCAACACTTTTCTAGCACAGCCAGTTTGAGTGACTCAATGAATTCAGCACGTAAATTGCAGTAGTTGTCATTTCAGTGCATCAGATGACTTTCAGTTTGCTGTTGCAGTCACTTCTTCTGACAGCTTATTTTTCATTTTAAGGTGCTGAAGTTCTCTGACTGCAGACAAGGAAATCTGAGTATACACAAATGTAGTTCTTACTGTTTCTGGGCTCAGAAATCCTAACCTTGTGCACACTGACCAACTGCAGAAGTACTTCAGCCTTCTGTTTTTGAGGGGCAGCATTTTAAGAAATAAGGCAAATTACTAAAGGAAGACAGTGCCACCTATGGCCTGTATGATCTATAAGTAACAAGCTGTCAAAATGCAGACACTAAGTCAAGGTCCTTTGCTGCATTTAGGTACTTTAGTGTGTTGACAAGATTACAGTGCCACTCTGCTAGCTGCTTCTGGGAACTTGGCATTGTAAATCTCTTTGCTGCAGCCTCATTTCTCCAGGATTTGAAGCATGGGCAATTGGTACAGTGGTTAAAGACCCTGACAGGAAGACATGCAGAACAGCAGAAACAGTGCAAAACAACTCACACAGAGTACCCAAGGAGGGGTGCTGTTTCCCAAAGGATGGAGGCTGAGCCACCAAACCAGGCTGGACAGATGGAGTGCGGACCACAGGGGCATGACGAGGGACTTGGATGGGAGCAGCCTCCTCTTCCTGGTCTGCTGCCTGCAGATCCTCATTCTCCAGGGACTGCGAAACTGAGGATGTTGAACTAACTTCATCCAAGTCTTCATAATATCTTGTGGACAGGAAGGCAGATCGGGACAAACTTGCTACAACAGAAACAAAAGACAGTTGTATGCTAAGGTGAGAGAACCATCCAGCCTAACAGCTAAGACATCCATCCTATTTTAGGATGCCCTCCTCCTGGCTTGCTTTAATCCTACACTGCTAGGATATGACTTCTGAACTGCCAAAAAACACAACTTTCGGTAAGATTGTAACTGAAGTAAATTCTTACTGAGGGTAGATGAGGGAGCAGTAAGGGTTAAGAAAGGGCAGAGGCTGTGAGAAGCTGCCCTAAGCTAATTTCAGCATTGGTTCCCACAGGAGGTAACTCACCCTCCTACAAAGCGTTCCAGACTTTTAACGTAGCTAAAGCTTTACCTGGAGCTGTAGACCTAACTGGTGGAGTCTTCCTCTTGGCTAGAAAATTCCTCAATTGTGTCAGCTTCACAGGGGATAATTTAGCTGGAAAACAGAAGAGAGTTATTAAATCTACACCAAAGTATTAACATTTATACATGAATACCAGGAAGAAAGAATACATTACCAGGTGCTTTAGGTGGGGGTTTGGCACGTGATTCCAAGGTAGTTTTCATCAAGGCACTGCGCAGGCTTTCAAGGTCACTATCAAAACTGACATGCAGAACAATTAAACATAAATCAACCAAATGAAGAACAAAATGTGGCCAAAATGAATCACTAGAACTACTAACTTATCTGGAAGAACAGCTGGCTCCCCTAGATACTGTGGTACTTATATGTACATATCTCGACTTACTTTGGAAATTTCTAAGGGTCATTCACTTCTTCCCCTGAATTCAGACAGAAACAGCAGTACCTCTGCCCAGAGGTTCAAATATCCTGATTGTGCTATTATAAAAGTATAACTTTCAAGGGAAATTTGTGACAAGCATCAAACAGTGCATCACAGAAATACAAACAGTGAGCTTCTGTATTACCTGGGCATAGCTTTGTATTATTTCTAGGATGTACTGCTCTCACACACCACACCACAAAACATCATTCCTTGGAGGACACACACTTATACACTGCTGGGAGCAAGAAAACAGCGGCAGCACCACTCAGAAACCTGCATTTCACATACCTCTGAGCACTGCTAAAAGAAGATGTATCACTGGGAACACTCCACTGAGATGTCTGATTATACAGTCGGAGCTGCTGTAGGCTGTTCACCAACTGATTTAGCCTCTTCTTCTGCTGATTGATTATTTCCCGGTTATTAGCAAGGGTGTTAAACAGAGTCTCTCTTTCAGGAACAATCAGACGCCTTAAGACATCAGACCAAGAAACACGGATCAAAACGGTTCTAACATACCTGTCCACAAGCAGGCATACATATAACAACAGTGGTTTGGTGGTTCCTGCTAGTTCTACTCCATCAAACACACATTGATTTAAACACAAAGGCAATTCTGTTCGTCTCAAATGCACATTCCTCCTCTGGGCATGCAGTACATTTATTTGCTTAGCTCATGTACTAGAATGTATTTCATTTATTAGGAAGGTTTCATTAGCTCCCACCAATGGATGCATTTAGTCCCTACACAGCTTGTTTTACAGGTTTTTCTATTATGAGCACTATTTTGCCAGGCAAGGGGATGTAGCAAGCATGTAACAAAGTTCCACAGCCAAGTAATGTGAACCTACAGTTCTCCTCTTACATGTCTTAGTTGAACTTTATTCATAAACCCCACAAAAAAAGACTGTATTGTTGCACAGAAAAAGGGTTTTATCTATTGATGAGGGGCAGTGACTGAGTCACTGATAAAATCCTCACAGTTCTGTATTCCAGTTTGTTACTCACTTCTGCTTTCTCTCCTGTTCCAGGTGCCGATCCCATTCCAAATCCAAAACATCATTCACATCCTGAACAGCAAACTTAACGTACTGGTGCAAGCGTCGAATTTCCTGCCATGCAAAATAAATCAGATTTTAATTGACTTCAGAACCCTCTGTTTCAGTAAAAGAAGCTGAAGATCCTTTGGGTTCAGTCAGTCCAAGCCATCTGACACCTACCCATATTTTTTTGCCCAGAAAATTTAACCAGTTAGATAGAATGCAACGCAGAAATTCTAGTTATTAATCTGTGCAGTATGCACAAGGTTTGCCTGGCCATTTTATCCTAGCTCTGAACTATAAATAAGACTTTCTGCAAGGTCTGCAAAACACTGCCAGGTCTTTTCAGAAAAGGTGGTACAAACATCAGGCATGGTACAAAACAAATCTTATTTACACAGATCACAGAATCACAGAATCACCCGGGTTGGAAGGGACCTCAAGGATCATGTAGTTCCAACCCCCCTGCCTAGCAGGGCCACCAAACACACACATTCAGATCAGGTTGCCCAGGACCCTGTCCAACCTGGCCTTAAACACATCCAAGGACGGGGCATCCACAACCTCCCTGGGCAGCCCGTTCCAGGGCCTAACCACTCTCCTTGTATAGAACTTCCCCCTAACATCCAACCTAAATCTTCCCTCCTCCTTATTTCAAGCTTCATTTCCAGAAGATGAGTCATTTGCTTCCACTTCACAAAGCTGAGATGTCTAACAGTTACAGGTGATGGAATCCTTACAGGCTCTTCAAATGGCTCTGGAATATCAGCATTCACAGACCACGATTCACAAAAGCATTCATGAGCACTTGCAGCTCCCACGTTCATGAAAAGAATTAACTTGATAGGTTGGAAATGAAAAAAGTAAGGCACAAAGCATTAAGTGATTTCTCCACAACCACACGGTTGCAAAACAGGCATAATGCAGTCAGATAGCTCTCGCTGCAAGACCTGCTCCTAACCAAAACCAGCTTTCTGTCTCATAGCTGTCATCCCTCCAACCTGCCTCAGCATGAACACCCCTTTAATTTGCATTTCATAAAATGGAAACGAAAACCACATTTTGTTTCAGCTCATCTCAAGAGAATGTTCACTGAAGCACAGAGATGAACCAGCCAAGTAATGTTGTTTGGCAAGGATTCCACTGCAAAGGTTTTCAAGATACAGCATGAAATTCTAACGTATCAAAGCCAACCTGAAACCAAACCCAGCACTACTGCAAGCTCTGCGTTACACATAACAAGGCGCTCATTTCCTCTCTTGCAATTACAAGCATTATGTGTTGACAATAGAGTCAATGCTGAGCAGCCAATCAATATGCCTGGACATCACAAAAGCCTCTGGGTTGTTTGGGTTTTTTTTTAAAGCTTCATTAAAAACTAGTATGAGAAGCCAACCAAGTGTTCATCCAGGTGAACAAGGGCGATGCAAACTGAACAAAAACTAACTCAGTAAAGCTGCCCTTCTAGCAAACTTCCAGGTCAGCTTCCTGAAGGCTCTCTCTTACACACCAAACCACTTCTCTCCCACTCTTGTGATCCTTTCAGCATCAGTGAAACATGCATTTCAAGGTTATCATCTCTTGAAGTAGCAAGTGTAACCTTTTCACAGAGAAATACAAGACATCAAAGAAGGCATAAAATTCAGACTGTGAATCAATCCACCAATCCAGGTGAAAATTAGAGATGAGACCTAAAAAAGTTACTCTGGATCAGCTGATTCCTCCTAGCACTATCTAATAGCCATTGCAACAAAGATGACGCTCAGTTATGCCTTCAGCCTGCCAGTCAAACCTCTTGAGAGGAATTTATCAGTGCACAAAAGTAGATTTTTGCAGGGCACATTCACTCTATTTTTCTCAGGGTTAACTAGCGTTCTCATCACCAGAACTGTAACAAAGAGTGCAGAAATTTTGACTCATCACTGCTAACTGCATGCAGTGCAAACTTGGGGAAACAAAACTAATCACACTTACACTACACTGCGTGGAAGGAGCCAATACTGAGGGCAGAACAAAACCACTGGCAACCTGCACACACAAGTCCCACTTCTCATATTTAAAGCTGTAGATTTTAAGCTGGTTACTCATGCTTCATACCTGAAGTTGAGCTTCACTCTTGGGATCCAAAGGTTTCTTATAAAGTAAGTGCAAATACCCCAAGCTACGATTCCGCTCATTCTGCTCTCTGGCCTCTTCTACCCCTGCAAATCCTTCCAGCAAGGTTGTTTTCAGAGTACTAATATCTCCATGCAGTGACTGCAAATAGAACAGATGGGATAAGGGTATAAGCAACATTTTTCCACTGCCATCTCTTAGACGAAAGCTTCTGCAAATGTTCATCTCAAAGAGCAAATGCATATGTTGCATGCTTAAGAGGTTCAATCTACATCTGTTCAACCTAGCAGGTTAAGTGGAAACATCAGGTGACAACAGTCATTTCTGAGGAGTTAAACAGCTTGAAGATACTCAGTCACACTTCTCACCTCGGTTGTTTCTTTAATTTCCAAGAGGAAGGTGTGGAGATCATCTGACTCAGTTCGCAACATTTTCATTTCCTCTGGAGTACCCACTTGGAAACAGGCTTTGGAAGTCCTGGCCTTCAGCTCCTCCATTTCCTTTTGAAAATGTGCAATCTGCAAAGTAAAGAAGTAAACGCAGCCACAAACCAACAGCACAGTCTGGAACAAAGCTCACAGATGTTTCTACAAAACCACCAACACGTCTCACTTCATAATCAAACCAAGAAATTCTTCTTGCAAAGTAATAGGAAAGAATACCCAACTTTTCCAGCACAGGGATTGAAATTAAAGATGACTGAACAAGACAAACAAACAGCATTATCACCTTCTGAAAATCTTCCATTCTGGTTCCTGAACTACTGAAAGACATCATCAAAATGCTTGCAAGTTGAAAATAAATGCTTCAGCTTCTAAACTAAAGAAAATTGCTTCGAAAAAAAAAAAAAAAAAACAAACCTCACCTCCTCTCTGATTCCTGCTATGACAGGGTCTGAATCCTTCCACTGGTGGGCAGGTTTGTCTAAAGCAGTGCTGGAGAGTGCT
Organism: Centrocercus urophasianus; assembly: GCF_019232065.1. Taxonomy (NCBI): domain Eukaryota; kingdom Metazoa; phylum Chordata; class Aves; order Galliformes; family Phasianidae; genus Centrocercus; species Centrocercus urophasianus. Next base: position 4,479,038 of record NW_024884911.1, on the reverse strand, counting down.
GATTTGCCCTGAAGAAATAAACAAACAAACAACCCCACACACAATATTAAGTATGCAGTACTAGCAGGAGGGAGCTTTGAATATTAAAAAGGCTGCTGTTAGAACTCCAGACACTGGTGACCTGGAGGACAGCTGCCATCATCATAACCATTTGTTCCATCCTAATATAAAGGCACATGCACGTTCAAAGTAGTACTGCAGACAGGTGGCTAAAGCTTTGTGAAAGCAAGGGAAACCTTTATGAGCTGCTCTGTATTACATTTTGATTTTGTTATCTAGAATTGGGGTCTCAAGATATCCTCAAAGCAACTCTTGGCAGCTGATTGGCTGGAAGAGCTGTTAATTGCTCATTTCCATAACAACAGTACGAAACAGTTTCTACAACTCTGATCATGGCAATATACTGTGAAGTTTTGTTTTTCAAAAGTCATGCAAGGAACACAACTGTGGTCCCACTGACTTGCAATTTTTATTTATGTCATGTCTAAAGCAAGCCAGTTCTTTGACCTAAGGTTATTCAATTAGTCTAAGGAACTCAAAGCAATTCAAGGGCTATGAAAGCATTCACCCACTAAGAATCCACTCAAGTTCTCATTACCGGAGTAGAGCCTGGTTTTGCTGCAGAAGGGGTGATTTTGGCTGTCTTCTGGAGTAAAGAAGCTGCAGGCACGTTTTGAGCAGGACGCACCACTGGAATTTAAGAACAGAGGGACAGTAATTTATTAATCTATACTGAGCATGAGAAAACAGGTTGTGATTAGACAGCCACAATCACCAATGTCAAATCCAACAGCAATGGGCACCTCTGAAAAAAAAGAAAACATCTTTAGGTGCAGTTTTATTGCCTTCAATTTCTCTGTTAATAGCAACAGCCCTACTCTCCATTACCTGGCCGTTCCATCCCTGAAGGAACCCAAGACCCCCAGTCACACAATATTTCAGAGGAGGAATATTATTCTGTCAACAAATGAACATCATCTAATTTAAACTCACTTTTCAACATCTTGAACTCTGGACACTCCATTTGCAAAACAGAGTCAAGATTCGCATGACTGCCCAGAAATACTCTGTAATCATAGCAGTGTCAGAGAGCACTGAAAGCATCAGAACTTCTGGATAAGTTTAAAAAAACTGAACATATTATTTCAATGCAGAAAGTTGTTTCTGTGAGGAACAAACGACAGAAATGGAAAAACTTCACACTTTCAATATTAAGTCCATGACAGCATTACAGTGTGCAGATCAGGACAACTGCTGCAGGAGTCAAAGCAACAGTTACGCATCAGCGGTGCAACCTACTTGCAGCAGGTGCCAGGGTTGAAGTCTTCAGTGGTGTGGTGGGAGAGGCTGAGAGAGTCATGGGCTGACTCAGAGGACCTCCAGAAACAGTTTTTGAAGTGGTTGAGAATGAAAACATGGTGGAACTGGTAGGACCGCTGCTGGTAGCCGGAGATGAGGTGTCTACAGCAGTGAACCTGCAGAAGAAAGCAGAGCGTTTGAGTTCTGAGCTGCTCCAAGCTGCTTCACTCCATCTAAAAGAAACCATTAAGCTCTAACAAACAAACAACCTCTGGAATCAGCAATGACTTAAGCTCCAGACCCAAAATTTCACGTGTAGCTTTTGGAGATGGTGGAAAGATACCATCAGGGATATTTTGGACTATCTGGAACCATAAAGTCTGCTATCATAGACCACCAGAGAAGAAAAACCAAACGACAGTCCTGCCCTGTTTCAAAATGTACTTCTTCATTTTGCACAAAAGCACCAACTATAGCAAGTCTGAGCCACTCCTCAGTACCAGCCTCACAACAAAGCTCAAAGAGAAACTCCGCAAGAAAATATGAACTTCCATTCATCTTCAAACTTGGGCCCTCAAGGCAGCAAAGTTGAATATTCAGCCATTTCACAAGCGTATCATTTGCTTTATACACAAAATATGAAATTTAAAAAGCCCTAAGAGCTGCCAACAGATCTCAGTGTGGCAAAGATTATTCTAATTACAAAATAATCATTTGAATGGTCAGAAAATTCCTAAAAAACATTTACGCAAAAATTGCTCTCCACGAAAAGCAACTCCAATTAACACAGCTCTGTTTCAAATCTCTCCTTCTGAAAATGGGAGCAAGCCTCAGGAGCTGGAGGGAAGAACAAGTACATGAAATCGAAGAACTTGCATCATTCAAATCTATTTTGCCTAGTTCATAAACAGTACCAGCTCTCCTTCAGCTGCCATGAATGGCTCAGCACGAACAGGCTTTGAAGATTTCAGGCCCTATGTCCACTGAGCAAGCATCCAGTTAAAAACCATGTTGTAATGGCATCTCCTCCATCCAACACAGTGGAAAAGAAATTTATCACCTATGGATATAGCCTCCTCCAGCTCTGCAAATTACTCTTCAGGTTGGAGATAAGGAACCTTCACAAACAGTAAAAAAAACTTGTGCTACCACCGCTACACTAAAAGAGCTACAAAAGTTTTCAAGTCCCACTGTTTCCCAAGAGTCTTTAACACGACTTATCTCAAACCACAGCATGGAATTATTGTTTCATAACATGCCTACAAACTAAAGACATGAGAAAGCTAGGACTCTGGCATCTTCCCCAACTAACAATCTGCCCATGAACATCATCTCTAGCATGAGAAGCGCTGAGGCTTCTCACAGCCAAGACAGTCTTAGATAAGAGGAGCTTCCTCAAAGCTTTTTTGGGAGTATGGAGAACAGCTGTCAGGGCAAAAAGCCAAAAACCATTGTGTGATGTTCCAGAACCACCACACATTGTCCACACCTGGACTGTTTTAACAACTATCCAGCCACTGCACTGCAGCATCTTTTTACTTACTTCTCATTGAGATTCACTTTAACTGAAGAAGCCGAAGGGGCAAAAGAGGACTTCTGTGCAGCAGGAGCTGTGGAGTGTGGCAGCCCAGGTGAACTTTCTGCAGATGGTTTCAAGTTCATGGATCCGAAGGAGAAGGAGGTGGCTGTGGCTGCAGTGGTGCCCACAGAAGGAGCAGGTGTTATGGATGCCTTAGGAGAAGCAGAGGAGAAAGAGAATGTTGCTGCTCCTGTCAGACTTGGAGCCAAGACTTCCTTGGAGGTATCAGTGGCAAAGGGGTAAAGTGGAAGTTCACTGTCTGTAGAGCCAGGCACCTTTGCATTTGAAGGTATAAAGGAAAATGCAGCTGCTCCATCGCCTGCAGAAGGCTGACTTGGGGCAGGAGAAACAGCTGGTACTGCATCAGGCTTTAAAGAAGTTGGTGGAGTGGTCGGAGCCGAGACAGTGCTACCTGCAGAAACAGAAATAGGTAGAGTCTCATTTGGTTGCACTAATGGCAGAAGGTACTGCAAGGCCAAATAGTATTTCATGGAACAGTTAGGTACAACCTCATTCACTAGGCAGACAGTACAGTGAAGAAAAGTGAGGAGGGAAGAGGGCTTCTAGTCCTCACCTCCAGCACATGAGTGCACAAAGCCCAAACTGTGATCAATACTGCAGTTTACTTGCATCTAACTAGGTTAATATTGCCTGGAATTCCCAGTGAAGAGGTTTCACATTTCTCCATTGCTTTTGATGATGTTCCTGCTATGTCACATAAAAAAGGCTGTCAGCACACAAGACAGCCAGCACTGCAGAGAGGCAGGTTGCCAAACAGATGCATTCTGTTTGGAGAACAAGAAGCAAATGCAGGAAAGAAAATGGTGGCTTTGCAATTATTACTGCACACATACAGAGGAGCAGAACAACCAACTAACCTGTCTACCCCAGAATAAGAAACTGTCAACTTCACATTGTATATGGTACTCAATATACAGTCAGATAAAACTACTGCTTTTCATCTCCTGATACTGTTTTCACAGTGCTGAAGAAAGCTGTAACTTAAGTAAGCTCTCTCTGCAGCCAAACATGCTAGTTTTGCCATGGGAGGCCACGATAAGAACACAGAGAGGAAAACCATCACCCCTGGGAAGCATATCGACCCTGCTCCAGGTCTGCACAGCATCTGATCCTCGTCCCCAGGTGGAGCCTGCAGTCACTGCTGCAGTTCCAGTGGACAAAAGGCCTCCTAGAATTGCCCTGGCCCTATTCCCCAAAGGCTGACTGCATAGAGAGGTTTAAATGCACTGTCTGAAAACGGCCTGAGACTCCTTGGATGAACAGGACTATATTATTTCATCTGGATGTACAAGAGATGGAGAACTGACTGGTGAGCACAGAACACCCAAGAGCTGTTCCCACTATCATTATAAATAAAAGCAAACAATGTTTCCTGTGACTGCAAGTCTATCTGAACAACAAACAGACGAAGATGACAAAGATCCACAAACGCAAGTCTTTCCTTAACCCACTGCAGCACTCACCTGGTGATTTCGGTGCTCTCTCTCCTGCTGTTGGCAACGGCTCCGGGGTCACAAGAAGTGATCTGACCCCTGGATTTTGATTGATCATGTAAAATGGGCACAGCACACCATCCGTAGAGAGCAAGATGAGAACTGGTGCTGGAGGAAGGGTCTTCTCATCACCTGCCAGGGACCAGATGCATAAGCCCAGCAACCAAGGTTTCTCCTCCTGTCCCTACTCTCATCGGCACCATCTTGAGCTAGAGCCTGCTTCAGTTCAAGTATGCTCAGCACAGTTAAAGGCCCCAAATATTCCTAAAGTATTTTCTATGAAGATTAAACTCTACTCAATATAAAAAAAGAGCAAATATAGAACGAAAAGAAATTCATTTAAATATTAGCATTTTTTTCATTGGTTGCTGCAGTGAAAGGCCACATGCCTCTAATACTGGCTCTGTTTGGGGAAGGAAAACTCCACATGGAAATGTGTTCTAGGACAATTATACTTCCTTTCTGATCCAAACTTGCTGCAAAACTGTAAAGTCAAATGATGTGCGGTCAAAAATGAACTGACTGCACTCAGTGAGAACAGAGTTATCAAAAAGCTTCTCCAAAAACCTTTATTGAAAATCAGAGGCAGCACAACCTGGGCTTAACGAGGCTGCTCAGACAGATTCCTTAAGCCAGTAAATGTATAGGTTAACAGAGAAAATGCTTCAAATTCAATTTTGCATTAAAGCTTGACCTCAATTCCCTACTGTGGGTTGTCGTTCAGGTAAAGGCTGTTGCAGTTCCCAGATAATCGGCACCCTCCTGTGCTCTTCAGGAACACAACTACACTACCTTCCACTCTGCCTGAAGGCATCTATACTTTAATGTCTCTTAGTTGCAAGAGAGAGCTTTCAGAATTCACTGAGGTACAGCACAATAGCTCAGATGTATCTTCCACTTCAGCCTCTGACAGTGTGCTTTGAAGAGCCTTCAGGCAGCACAGGAGGTGCACCAGCAACGTAACCAGGTAGATGCAAAGCACAGCAGGGTTCAGTTAGCACAGGCCCTGTGCTTTAATGCAGAATTAAAACCTACAAAATCACCTCAACGATCCTTGCTTCTTCATGCTTTGTAACCAATCCTTTATTTCCCCTTTAGACCACTGCAAACATACTTAATAAAAAGTTCTACAAAATGACAGAAGCTACAAGCATCATGAAAACCACATAGGCAGTGTGAAATTCCTAATAGAATATGACTCTTAAGCTCATTATTACCCCAGTTCTGTGAAATGCAAACCTAAATGAGATGCTTTCCCTTCCAAAGCTGTTACTGCAGCATCCCAGCCTGCTGCAAGCTTTCAGGAAGAACTGCATCTAATATCTGAATCCTTACAGAGATGTAGGTGTGCTGTGGACTTCCTATAAAACTGTAGGACTGATAATGTATCAGTCCCACTTTCAGAATAATCTGCCAGGCCCCTAAAGCACTGGACTGCTTCTCAAGAGTATCTCATATACTGCTACTATTGGGCTACTTTAGAAGACTAACAAGACTTACTGATCGGGATAGGCATGTTATTGGTGTAGTCTACAGCAACACCAACAGGCAAAGTATCATCACTTTTATCTGTCACAGGAAGTTCTGCTCTGCTGGAGTCCTCCAAAATCCACGATTCCCAGTTCTGAAAAAAAAAACAAAAAAAAAACCAAAAAACCCAACACCTAAATTATTATTCTGGCTATTTTCCTCTGTTCAGCCTTCTTCAATACGTTAGTGTAGTACAACTAAAAGATCAGACTGCAAAAAGTCTGGAGAGCATCTACCTGAACTTGTCAGATAAATAAACAGAAGAGAACTGGCTGTCATTTCTTCCATGGCACTGTGTGTCAGATCTGAACTCAGACTCAAGGGCAGATGCACTTCATGTTCTACTTCAACTGATGACCATGAGCCACTTTTTATTACAGTGAATTTGACCACATTTTTAGACTAAGTAAATCATGAAAAATGGACTTGTGGTACTCGGTTCACAACGTACAGTCTTTCTGTTTATCCTTTGTGTCATTCAGATCTCTTCTTCTAAAGTTTACATTTGTCTTCATCTTTTGCACGACCTGAACGCTTTGGATTTTGTTTGATTGGTTTTGGTGTTTGTCTGTTTGGTTTGCTTCTTAAAAGCATACCATGCTGTCATGTTGCAATTATCTAACTTACAGAAGTTTTACTTGCTTACATTTTCAAGAAAAAGGAGGTACATATACATAAATGCAGCAGGAAGAAAAGCCTTACCTGATCTCCTTGCCTGGCAAGAATGCTGACTTCTGTGGAAGCGGCCGAAGCTGCCAGAATTAGATCCCTGTAAGGATGGACACCAGTAGGTTATGACACGTGTGACAATCCATGCAAGGTTTAGCCCTGCAAATCATTATCATCTATCCAAATTCATAATTAACAAAGAAGTTACAACAGTATGAAGCAGACTATTCCTCCCAAGACGAAGGAAACACCATTGGCTCCATCTCTGTACAATGTTTGCCTTTTTTTCCTTTAAAATTAGTCAGCGTACATTGTCATGAAAACAAAGGAGAAACTAGCCATGCTTTCATAAAGCATTTTCAAAGTGGCAACTTCATTTGGCTCATGTTCAGGTCTTACGTAGTTTACAGGAGGGAGAAATACTACAAGAAGCACAGACTGCTCAGACATGCACAAGGGCAAAGCTTTGTCATGATTCTCACAACCCACCATTCCTCAACATAGTTGAGGTAGTAATGATGTTGCCTTTCAGCACAGCTTCCATAACAAGGTTCCATGAAATTCACAAACTTTTCTGGTCGCTTCTCTTCCTTTTTCTGCAAGACCAACATTAACAATTTACTGCCCAACACAGAAATTAATAACATAAATATGACTTCATGGAGCTACAGTAAACTCAAATTCCAAATGACATCCACAATAAAAGCAGGTTGCCACTGTCATAAACCGATAAAGAACAAGCAAGAAACTTCTCTGTAGCTGTGGCTTGTTGGTAACTCACAGGCAACAGTGCTACAACCACTTCTGGAGGAGTTTCCAGTGTCCCATCAGCAGCTGCATACACAATAGCAAAGACATATGTGCCAATCCACAGCACATCCAAAACTAAAAGAGAAGGAAACAAATACCTCAAGTCAGATACACTTCAAAATACTTTCTTGTAGGGCAATTTTAACTGTGCACAAAACACACAAGTAATGTGACACTGCTAGCAGATAAGGAATCACTAACTGCTAAACTACAAAGATGAAGAACTGTAATGATCTGTCTGCACAGCATCAGTCATACTAGCAGGAAAACTATTTATTTCCCAGAAGTTCCAAATACAAAACCAAAGCAAATGTTTGATTTGCCTGCTGACAACGCAGGCCAAACAGCACCAAGTGTTTCTAAAAATGGATGACAGTCTGGCACACCCAAATGGAGGGTTTCTGCTTTCTGAACAATCAAATGTCAAAGCAGTAACAGAATCATAATGAAGAGATGAAGCCCACACCAAGAAATACAGTGGATTAATATCCAGAAATCTCTGTGTTGAAGGCAGATTGCTGTCACAGTATTATCACATCAGTAAGCACAAAACTAATATTTCAGATGTGTATTTACAACATTTTAGAAACAGATCAACACTCTGGCCTACAGTTAGTTTTCCTATGTGACCCAGGGATAAAACACGTAACTCTTCTCCCAAATGATTAAAAAAATGATACTGTCATTATGTAAGCAGGCTACAGGATGTAACTAACAATAACAGTGGATGAATGAGTAGAAATATTTTAAAGGAGGAAGCAAGTTAAAAATAAACAGAAAGATTTACCTTTAACAGGATTGTCTGCCTGATAAAAGGGAGGATAAGGGATTACCTTCTTCTCTTGCAGATTCTGCAAATAAAAATCCTTTTAAGTACTAAGAAAAAAAAAAAACCACCAAACCAACTAAACTGTAAGCTTTGGAGAAACTGCAAAGAATTGTTTTGTAGTGACTCGCTCTCTTGTTAACACTCATCACATGCCACGATGAAGTCACTACATTTAAGTGGCAGGTGCACACCTTAAACTAAACCCAGCACTGGTCTAAGATACTTTCATATTGCTGAAGTGCTTGGGCACGGCTCACTACACGCCACCCAACTCAAATTCTGTAACTGAAATGCAAAAAAAATCAAAGCACATTGCAAACTAGCAAGCAGGTGTCTTAATGGCAACAACACTTACAGGCAGATACTGCACCACAGTGCCATTTTGCCTCCCCACAGCCAGTTGTTTTCCCTTTGGGCTCCAACACACTAAACAGAAAAGAGAGCTTCATCAGCATTAAGGAAGTGTAGAGTTACAAGGTCCCATAAAGCAGGACCAATAAATTAAAGCTGCTTTTTTTTCCTCTGCAAAACCCTTTGAATCTGAATACAACTCCTGTGAATATCACAGTCTTGCCTTTTAGATTACAGACTGACAGAAGAGCTGAAATTCTTAATCCTCACACTAACTAAGCTGCAAACAAGTTTAAACTTCACTCCCATGTCCCTCTGTACAGCTTTATATTGCCCTATAGTGGAATATATCCAGTTACATTTCAAACATACACTTCAGTTGACTCAAATATATGGGGACAAGTTAAAATCACAGCCAGAGGCCTAAGAATTATATTAGAGCAGTCAGAAAGATGCACCATTGTGCTAAATTTGGGAGAGAGGAATACAGTCAGGGGTAATTATCAGTGTGATTATATTAGCAGTTTTTTTCCATAGTCTTAGGGAGTTTAAACCCTTCTGTTCATGACCTGTTTTAATTTTTTAAGAACCTTCTTCCTGAGACACAAAGCTTGTCTTCTTCCACTTGTGTTTCCCCTTCTGTCCTTAATTATCCAACATCACCTTACCCCAAACTCACCAGAGGTAACAGCCACTGAGGGAGGCAATGTGGCATACACTTTCACAGAGTCTGTGACCTGCAGGACAGAGATGCTGCCATCGGACAGACAGACAGCCACCATGGTGGGACTAGCAGGGTTCCACTTCAGGTCATTGACCATTGCTGCACTTCCTGAGTCCTTGGCCAGCTTGTGATAAGCAAACATACGCTTCTGCTGTTTTGCCTTTTAGGAAAGGAAAACGTTTGAGACAGTCCATGCTGAGCTCAAAACACATTTCTCATAAAGTCATAATCCAAACCAGTTTTGGCTTACCTATAAATTAACAGCTGACAGAAATAAGTGAGGCTTTAAACTAAAGAGGGTAGATTTAGATCAGATATTAGGAGGAAATTATTTACCTAGAGGTTGGTAAGGCATTGGAACAGGTTGACAAGAGAAGTGTTGGATGCACCTTGAAGTGTTCAAGGCCAAGCTGATGGGGCCTGGAGGAGCCTGCTCTAGTGTAAGGCTGGAACTAGATGATTTTTAACATTCCTCCTAACCCAAACCATTCTATAATGCTAAGAAGCAGATTTTGAGTTTAATAAAAAACTTCTTTACAAGATAACTCCCACAGGGGCAGAAAACACCACTCAAGGCATGACAATCCCCCTGATGTAGTTTAGGGAAGTAAAACAAAACACTTTGTGTGTGTGTACAGCTTACCTGATTAAAGAGTGTACGGACATCAAAAAAGCCAATGAAGGAACCAATGTCACTGGACATCATACAGACAGACAAGGTGAGATTATCACAGCTGAGAGCCAAGTGCTGCACTGGAAACTTCATGGGAACTGAAGTACTTTGGACATTCTCCACTTAAAAGACAAAAGATGAGGAGGAGAGGATGAAGTATGGATTTAAACAGCAAAAATTTTTAAAACAATGAAGTTAGAAGTTTATGCAAAAGACATTAAGCATACAGTATTATAAACAGTAGCTATCAGAATGGATGTAGAAAAATTCACTGAGTGAAAGCAAAGCCCTTCATCACTAGCAATATAGTCTTAAAAGTCTCAAATTTTTTATAAGAGAAAATGGCACTTTCATTCCTCTGTAGCATGGAGGAAAAATAAGTGGACACTTTCCAGGTTTTACTCGTGGTACATACACAGGGATACTTCAAGTAGCACCGTTACCAGTGACAACATGAGAATGAAAACCAAGCAGTTTTTATTGCCAACAAGTTTTTTTTGCCATTAAATGCACTTAGGTAGTGAGGTGGCAGAAAGCCATCACTTCCTCTCCTGTAGGACAGTCCAAGTCCAAGCTTATTTGGGATGAGAACCCTGCCCTCTCTCCTGTCACAAACATCTCAGATATACACGTAGTTTCGTGGTTAGAGACAGGTCTCTAACAGCACATACAAAGACCAGGACATATATAAATGTGTCTTACCAATGCTATTGGGATCTTCTCCAAGCTGATTTTGCATGAGAAGATCTCTAGTGTGGAAGATCTGCAGGCTGCTTCCTCCACCAGCAAAGACCAGGCCGTATTTGTTAGACACTACAAGGAGGCTGCACCGCTCTTTGGGAAGATCATCAGGAGGATCAAAGATGCGGACCTTCTTCAGAGCTCTGAACTGAAAATCCTGTTGGAAGAGAGTTCAAAAGTAGCTTTATGTATGCTAGTGAACATAAATGGCTTACTTCGGTTTCAGCTTCAGCTGAAAAGTCTCTCCCATACTCATGCTATTGCTGGACATTTTATCACATTTTCTGTTCTGCCTACAAAAAAAAAAAAGACTGAGATCACAGCTTTGCTGTTATTGGAAGCACTGGTTGAAGCTCTGTTCTACACAGCAGCCTGCTTTCATAAAACTTGTAGGAGCTGAATCTGTTTCAGACATTTAACTCCTCTCAGAAACACACCTGAAACAGGGAGAAGAAAGAGAAAGGAACAAAAAACCTTGTTGCCTAAAAGTTACAAAACACACAACTACTTGGCTCATCTTTGCTAGCTACTGTAGTTTATCATACACAGAACAGATACAGTTCTTCCACCCACCACCAGCAATTACTCAGTACAGACTTATTTTGTGCACTCACTCATCTCATAACTTATACTGTCTTTATGTAAAAGGAGAAAAAGAAGAGAAGGTGAGAAAAAATAGAAAAGAGAAGGTGAGAAATACAACTGTAAAAACATGGCTTTAGAAACAGTACCTGCACTATTACTAATGCAAAACTGTGCTTACATCAAGAATGAGCATCTCTTCTCTAACCACTGACCACAGCACTGTACTTAACATCGTTAACTCAAACCAAGCACGTGATTCTTATTTCTTTTCGCCAAAGCACAGAAAAACTGCATTTCTGCAATCTGAGGAACTGCAGGAACTCAGAATCTTCTGCAAAACAAACAACCCAAATCTTTAGTTTTGAAAGTATCTGTGCACAGAGACTCAGAGGGCTGGAGGAACGTGTGCTGACAGCCTTGTTCTGCTCACACAGCCTCACAGCAACGCTCTGGAACCACACGGGTGGGCCTGGCTGGCAGCACGCAACAAGACTCCAACTGACAGCAAACACAGAATCACAGAATTGTAGGGGTTGGAAGGGACCTCCAGAGATCATCGAGTCCAATCCCCCCTGCCAAAGCAGGTTCCCAACACCAGGTAACAACCAGGTAAACCTACACCAGGTAAACAACCACACCTGCTCAGGTCTGTTGTTCTCTCAAGCATGTGCTCCCCAAAACAAGGCTCACAGCCAGGAGGGCTCCAAAATGTATCACTCCTCTGTCTAGGTGAGCTCCTTATACCCCTCCCTCCAGCTCTCCCAGTGTTTCAAGAAAACATATGGAGCCTAAAGCCTCCCCACATACTCCAACTTTACCAGGACACCTCTCCACTGCGCCCCGAGCCAATCCATCCCTCTTCCACTCCACAGCCTTGTCCAGACGCTGCCGAGAAGCACTCAAACGCACCCCAAACCGTGCAGAGGATCCCCAACAACCCCCCCAACACCACGAACCACACACAGCCCCCTCCCCAGCCTGTTAGGCCCCAGTGACCAAACCCCCCCCGGCCTACCACCCTCACAGCCCATACCAAACAGCCAGAACCGCGCTCCGCTAAGGGCCCTCACAGCCCCACAGGCTCTGTCACCCTCCTCACGGCCGGGGTCGACCCACGAGTACCAAAGCCCGAGCCCGCCGGTCTGCCACCCCCTCAGAGCCGAACCCACCTTCATCTCCCGCTCGGGGACCAAGTCTCCATCCTCCCCCATGCTGGCAGTGCCGCAGCCGCGGACCCGCCCTCACAACAGCGCACAATCGCGGAACTCCGCACACCACCGAGGAGCCCCGCGCGACGCTGCGCTCACTTCCGCTTCCGTCGGGGCCGCTCTAGACACAGCCTCTCTATGGTCGGTGGCGACCGGAAGTGCCCCGCAGTCCTCCACCGGGCGTAGTGTGTGCCGATCTTGGCGCCGAGCCCGCCCTCGCAGTTTAATAAAGCCTTTATTCCTTGCGTCACGAAGCTGGGGAATGCCTCGGCTGCTTCTCCTACAGCACAGCGCCGGTTGGCTTTGCTGCCCCAGGAAGAACCGCTCTCCATTTTGATAACCCACATCAGATAACCTCAGGCAATTGCTTTAAGAGCAGAGAGGATGAAAAAGTAATCTCACAGGGAAAGAGCTGCACGTGTCTGCTCCCCATAAACACTCATTGGAACAAGCACTGCCACCTGTTTTCTTTATAGAAGGTCAGGCTGGCTTTCAGGTGGTGCCCTCTGTATTTTGTAACGTGAACTCAGAGGCACTGGGTCAGTTCTTAGTGATAAAAATCAGTCCAAACCCACCTCTGGGATCTGCTGGAGGGGTTTATATTAACCAACATGGAAAACAGCTCAGCTAATCTGCAACCAATCATTTGGACCAAACTTCGGAAAAACTGAACTAAACACACTGACACGGCGTGGCTTCAGGAGATTTATTTTCAGTCTTTAAAGGAGACTGGTGCTGCTCTTACAATTTTTCTCTCCATTACAGTTTTGGTTATCATGCGGACAGTAGTGAGAATGTTTTTTCTTTAAAAGTGCAGCCTTTGGCAGGAACAATAAGCCTAGGCAAGTTAATCATCTGTGTTTTCCTTTAAAAACTATTCAACCGATTTTAAAAAGTTCAAAGCTGCCAAGAACATTTAAGAAAAACGGGGAAAGGGCAAAGAGCAAACATCTGGATTCCAGAAGTTGTGCGAAGAGCAAGATTCACTGCAGTAACCAGAGTGTGGGCAGCACAGTCCCTGCACTTAGTCCACACAGTCATCATTAGTGGGTAAGCTTTGGGGTTTATACATCAGGGAAGTGTGTCTGGTAGTCCCACAGGACCAAGCTGAAACACATACAGAGCAGTCTGCAAAGTCAAAGAAAGCAGCTGCATGAAGAAAGATCTTCATCCACAGCTGGTTTGGAAAAGCTCACAGGGCTCACAGTTTGGGCACCTCTAGCTTCCTTCTAATTTCCTCCAAAGCGTTCCTGACGGGCTGCAAAGGCATAACAGCAGGCCTGTTTCTACACTTGGACAGTGAAGTTGTTCAGCAATTATGCTCCTGGTCTGATCCAAGTAGTTTTATCAGAAAGAGGATCATAAAGTCGCTTTAATCATCCCCACTTGCTGGTGTCAGACTTCTCCCTTCCGAGAACAGGACTGCAGCTTGGCCTTTTGCAGATTAGCTCTGTGACTCTCTGCTTGCCTCTTTTGCTACGGTTGATCAACAAGTCTCATAGGCCGAGAAAAGCAGAACAAACCCTAAACCAGGAAGGGGCAGGGGGAAGGACCTAAAGCTAAAAAGAGCAATGCACCAGTGGCTTTTCCTCAGATGAAACAGACTTTGCAGAACTTATTCCTGTAGTCATGGCTCAGTTGGATTTATGCATCAGGGTTGCAGAGACAGCCCTGAGTTTGTCTGCATTTTGTTCACAGCTCCCATAGTGAGTTCTTGCCTTTGCCTTGTAGCCAGCCATTAATACAATGGACACAATTTCTAATCTCATTTCTAGTAGGAGCTAGCAGGACACTGTCTGCATGGTTACTCACAGAGCATGTTCCTGCTGACAGGTTAGCTCTGATCCTGTCCCTAAGGCAAACCACAGAGGAAGGACCCAGAAAATTGGCCTGAGAACAGAAGGGCACCGTGGCCCTACTGCCTTTGAGGGAGGTGGGGACTTCAGGCAGTGACTTCTGAAAACGTGAACACCTGTGATAAGCACTTTGTTCAAGGTGAAGCCCAATGAATGTCCTTTAGCTGCTAAATTCAATGAGAAGTGTTCCCTTACAACATCGCAGCCTCAGCAGCTGACAAAGGTCTTCCAAAAGTAGAGAACACAGGCACATCAGGGACATCCCATGCTGATTGTGTAGAACTTGCTCCTGGAGCTGAGGAGGACACAGATCCAGGACTAGGGTCTAGACTCCGGTCAGGAAGCATAGGACAGAACAGAAGGCACTTATTTGCACCCATGAAGCTGCTATCTGATAGCAAGTCTCTTCAGGAACCTGCTGTGACAAGCACAGCTCTGAATCCATCAGGACATCATCAAGAAGGGCAGGGGAAAGAGTTAAGATCACAGGACTTTTTTTTGGTCTCACATTATACTTGGTGCTACAGCTTCTGTCTAGGAAATCAAGTTAGCTAGGGGATACTGCAGAAAGATGCGAGCTGGGGTTACCAGCTTCCCTTGCTGTTCCTCTAAGGCAGGTTAGTTGAAAACTAGGACTGTTCACAGTAAAGAGTAACAAAGCACAGGTAACCTCCGTTACAGACCAGCAAAGCAAACAGTGCCAATTTTCCAGCCTGTTCTCTTCAAGGGAGGCTGGCTATATCTCTCTCCGGAGGTGGACCGGAAGGTTTTGGGTTGCTTTCATTGGCTTTTCCTTCAAACATCATGACCCTGAAAAACACAGTAGATAATACATATTAAAAAAAGCAGGTGCATTTTCACTCATCATTGAGACTGGGATTATCTTACCTTCTATGCAATGGCCATCTGATAATTACAGAGGACAGAAGCCAACAGAGGGCAGTGCTGCCAGCTGAGCCGGCAGCTTTGCTTTCCCAGCAGCTTCAGGAAGCGAGTTCCCAAAGCCTCTGCTGGTTTTCCTCTCAGAGCCCAGAGGATTAGCACGTTTTACTTAGCCACTTCCCAAATGCCCTGGGTGCACACTGCATGCTAAGTGCTCCTAAGCACCATCCCTGGCCCACCTTGTGCATAACCATCCAGTAGAACATTCAAAAGTCAAGCCAAACAACAGCAATTACAACCAGAAATAGGACAGATACAAGGAGCAAGGCAGTAGCTAGAAGAATCCCAAGCATTTTGCAACAACCAGTGCTGTCTTCCTCCCTAAGGACTGCAGCTACGCTGGGAATGCCAGCTGCCAGGCTGGATCAAAGGAGTGCACTGCTCTTGGGACGAGTTTTACATTTCTGCTCCTGCTCTAAACACTGCTCAACACACAATGGGGCATCTGTTTGTTAGCAAAAGAAGGGACCCATCTGTGAAAGCTGCCGAAGTTGGAAGAATAGATGATATTGGGCTGGCAGCAGGCTCAGCCTGCTTCAATGAAGAGAGGAACAGAGTTGTCAGAAGAGCGTGTGCTTGGAAAAGGAGCATCCTGATATGCACTGAGGGGGAGAGAAGAGATTGCCAAAAGAATGTAGCAGCTCAGAGAGACGTCCTTCCTCCCAACCTGCCCAGAAAGCTGGCTGCCTTTTTAAAGCTCTTTTCAGAAAGGGGCAGGGGGCATGGAGAGGAGCGGCTCCTATTCATGGCGGGCAGACAAAAGCAGGATCAGCCTCTGTGGCTGAGAAAGGAAAAGACAGGCTTCAATGGGGTGGAGACAGAGCCAAGAAAACCCACCCTGATACCAGAGGGAGCCAAGTGAGCGGTGGGAAGCCATTTGTTACAGCAGGACTTTGAGAGCCCTGTTGAGAGGGCAGAGGAGGCCGTGGGAGGCGAGTGCTGGCAGCTGGTAGCACAGCAAACCTCCCTCAGCACAAGCCAGCCGTCCCAAGCTGGTGTCTTCTCTCCACCTACCAGCTCAAGTTTCAAAAAAATCAGGCAGGGAGGGAGCATTCTGTGGGTTATAGGAGCCAGCAAGACCATCGTTTGCTGCTCACGTCCTCCTTCCTGTTGCACAAGGGTTCTCCTCTCTCCCCGCACCACCCAACAGGCACAGCTCCAGCTCTGCCAGGCAGGAGAAATTTCTCTTCCCAGCTCCCCCAGCACCTCCCCCATCCCTTCCTGGATGGCACTCACAGTTTAAGTACAGCAGAGCGTTTGCCAAGCATCACGTTAACGAAGTCCTGGTAGGAGATGGTCTCGCTAACCCCTCCGGTCACCTCAGAGATCATCTTCTTCAGCTCTAGATGGGTCTTCGGAACACCCATCTTCTCCATCATCCTTTTGACAGACATCAAATCTGCAAGAGTGAGGCATCAGCACTATTGAAAGATAACTACACTGCACCCGGACCAACCTGGAGGCACAGGCTGGAGCTCGCAGCTCACCTCTTCACTAGGGCTGATGGCACGAAGCTGTCAGCTGAAAGCAGAGAGAAGCCCTCAGTGCAGCCCCATTGCTGTATGGGCAGCAAGGAACAGCACTTCCTATTCATGCAGCTCGAGAATAAAAGAAAAACATACTGTTGCAGAAGAACAGTGCTTAAGAGGCACGTAGGGACACCGCTATCGAGCTCAGAAAGCAGTGCCAAGAATCACAAGGATGCGGAGGGAAGAAAGCAACACTGAGGTTAAAGCTGGAGACAAAGAGGCTCTGGGAACAAGCACTCCTGCCTGGCACTGCAGGTCGTTTCCTTCCATTGCTCTCACCAGGCCAGAGTCCTGCAGCCCCTTCCCACCCGGAAGGGCAGCACAGCAGGGCCAAGCTCCTCTAGCTCCCTGGGCTGATTTCAAGGGCTGATGGAGGAGGGGAGCCAGGAAGGAGCCTCCTGCAAGGGTTAAATGCAAGCACTTGCCCTCAGGTGTCTGCTCCAGACATGGAAAAACCTGCATCTTTACTTTACTTCTGCTTTCCAGCCCCAAGGCCCTCTTTGCTCAGCCACACAGCCACTTCCTCTCCTTCCCTCCACCTCCACCCCAGCAAACAAGTGCTTCTCCACACCACAAATGCTCGTGGTTTGACACAGCTTCCTCCTCCAGGCAGGCAAAGCCCAGGGAGAGCCCGAGCCCTGCAGCTTCCCTGCTCAGGAGATGCTGAGGATTGAAAACAAAAAGGCCTGAATGGAGAAACAGAATGAATCATTAAGAGCAGAGACACTAAACAAAGCATTAGGAGGAGATCAGCACTGAGAAAACTGAGATCACAAAACAGGCAAAAGATTGAGAGAGCCAAGAGCAGAGCCTGCAGAGCCAGGAAGCCTCCAGCTGGGCTCCAGGAGCTGAGCAAGGCTCGTCCCAAGAGCAGCCCATGATCTTCCTCCCCAGAATCACAATTGCAGAGGGGAGCAGCAGTCAGCAGCAGACACCCTCCCAGCAGGCTGCTGCTTTTCCAGCCCAGTAATGTCCTCGTGTCACTCACCAATCTCGCCTTGGTTGTTCAGGTCAAACTCCATGTACTTCTCTGGAAGAGACATAAAAGCAAGTTAATGGGTCAGAGCTGCTCTGGCAGGGAGACCCAGAGCAGGGGACAGCAGGGCTTTGGAGCAGTGCCTGCTTAGAGCAGTTAAAACAGGAGGTTTGAGCATAGACTGATGCAGGTCAGAGAGGGAAATGATCTCAAGACCCAGTTTTAGCACCCTTATCTCGAGTCCAGCGCTCAAGAGTTAAGCATTCTTTAATTATGGCCGCTTTTGTTTGAGCTAGAAGAAAACACTGGCACAAGAACAAGGTATCAGCTAGCCATGGGTAGCCTCAAAAGGCTTCCAGCCAGAAAAAACAAAGCTCCAGGACAACCTCCCAGAAGGAGTAGCAAGAAAAGCAAAACCCTGAGCACTCCCAAGACAAATCTTGATCGGATTAGGAGGGGATTAAGTGACGTCGTTTCCTGCAATAGCAAGGGACAAACTGCATGGCCCTCTGACACCATGCTGCTCTCCAGAGCAGCACCTGCCAGCAGAGATGCTCAAGGACCACATGAAGAGGGCAAAGCCAAAATCATGCTTAGGAGCAGAGACACTGGAACTGCTGCTTGCCCTTCCAGCCTGGTGTCAAACTTCCCCACATCAGGCAGCTCCAGTGTCCTCAGAGAAGTGCAGCCTGCAGACAGCAGCCTGGACAGCTCTGCAGGAAGAAAGCTGGCATGCCACAAAACAGCACTGAGCTAAGCCAGGAAAGGAGGATTTCAGTCCTGTGCTGCTTCTGAT
Source organism: Centrocercus urophasianus (assembly GCF_019232065.1). Taxonomy (NCBI): domain Eukaryota; kingdom Metazoa; phylum Chordata; class Aves; order Galliformes; family Phasianidae; genus Centrocercus; species Centrocercus urophasianus. Next base: position 4,460,427 of record NW_024884911.1, on the reverse strand, counting down.
CTTTGCAGAGGCACACCTATGTTTCTTACCCCTCCTCTCCCTTGCTAGTTGTTGCCCATTTAGACTGTAAGCTTTTCAGGCAAGGATCTGTCCATCTTTCAGACCTTACAGCTCCTTGCACTGCAGGGCTCCTTGCCTTCATCACCTCAATTCCGCTAAATGAAAGAGCAAGATGCCTGCTGCCATCATCCATCCATGCACAGCTGGAAAGATCTCCACCTGCCCTCCGGTTAGCACTCAGCCCCCAGAAGAGCCTCTGAGGACTCAAATTAGTTGAGAGCTCCCAGGCTGCTCCACTCCCCAAAGGAAGAATCCCTTTGCCTTGGTTCCAGGGACACCAGCAAGCAGATGAGCGTGAACTGAGAAGCAGCATGCTAATTTAGGGAGCCGAAGGGAAGCAGGGATATTTCACACATTGGAGAATGCCCCAGGACTTGTGCTGGGTGAACCAGGCTGGTGTGCAGCCCCAGGCAGGAGGCAGAGGAGCTGCTAGGCATAGTTTCACATGGTGGACTGCTGTCATGAGCTCAGCAGAACAGGTCTATAGGAGTACAGGAGCTAAGCAAAGCAGTGTATGCTTCGGACAGAAACACACGCCTCTCTTTGAGCACTAAGCAGCTCATTCTAGATGAAACTGGGCTGTCACACACATGTTCTGGGGGCCAAAGCAGCTCTTTGTGCCCTCCCCCCACGCGCCCCCAGCAATGGCCCTGTGCAAATGAACTGTCACCCACAGGCAGGGGTCAGTGCTTGGGAACACAACCCCTGCTCTGCAATCTCAGTGCTCAGCACATGTTTTCCTTTCTCCTCAGCTGACACTGAGCCAAAGGCATGGAGAACAGAGGAGCTTTACATCACCATGCGTTAAGCCTCAGCTCACACATTTGTTTTTCCCCTCTCACCCCAGCTGCAGGGATTTGGTGGGGCAAAGCTGTCCTGCAGTACCTCCTCCTCATTTACACAAACACCAAGTGCAAGTGCAGTTACAGAGCGCAGAGGCTCCCAAGGCTCCTGCTGGGGAGGGGAGCAGAAGAACTGCAGAGAAATGCTCCCCCCTCACACAATGAGCCATTGTTGGAGGAGATGGAGGCGGTGTTGCAGAGCAGGACAGCCACAGAGGCAAACTTAGGAGGCAGCAGGAGGAGATGCCAAGGGCTCCTGTTACAGGGAATTCTGTGCTCATGACCTAGGGCTGTAATGCCTGAAGAGCCCCAGTTGTGAATGAAAAACACAGTAGGGCTGCAGCCTTGGTTGGGTTTACACGGTAAAGCTTTGGTACCAGAGGGGCCACATCCTCCTGAAGATCTCATCAGATCAGAGCCAGCTCCATAAGGGACACATTGCTGGACCAGAGCTGAGTCGCCAGTAATGCTGGTTGCACTCTGAGTATATTTAAGAAAGGGAAAAAGCTGTGCAACAGCAGCTGAGAGCCCACAATGGAGCAGGCAGTCCCTCTGCAGCCCACACAGAGCAGATCTCTGTGTGCAGTCCATGGAGGAGCCCACAGTGCAGCAGGTGGATGTGGTCTGAAGCCATCTTACAGCAAAAGAGCCAGACGGCAACACAAAGGATGGAGAGCACAGGAGGTTCCAGCAGGGCAAGACAAAACTCCAGCCAGCTTTGCTTTCTCCATGTTAGAATTTCTAGCCAAAATTCACAAGGAAATAGCAGACAATGCCTGAAATGGAAGGAAGGTCAGGCTTGGATTGGCTGGAACCAGCCTGAGGACAAACCTGGAGGGCACTGACACAGAAGGCATGTTTTCTCAGAGGCCGTGGGGGAAATGACTGCCTCAGCCACTGCTTAGGAACAAACTGGCTGCACTCAGAACAGCCAGATTTTGTCCTTGACATACTCAGGGGTACAAACTCCAGAGGACACCCAGCAGAACCAGGCTTTTGAGCTGTTCTTCCAGCCCCGAGCCCAGCAGACATCCAAACCTAAGCCCCACACTTGCTGAAAATGGACCTGGACACGCTTTGGGCAGGACTGGATTAGTGCTGTTGGTTCCAGTACTGATGCCTTGGAAAGAACTAGAGCAGACTGAAGAAACTTTGAGGGAGAAAAACGCTCATTCAGGATGCAGGGAAGAAGTCCTCCCACCAGCTACTGCCTCGTCCATGACAGCAGCCAGCTTGACTCAATACTGAGGCAGCAGCTTTCCTCTGGGGGCTCTCCCACGCCGTAGGTTGTGCAGCAGCAGCCGCCTGCAGGCAGGATGTCTGCATAGTGACATGGCCCTGCCCTGAGAGAGCAAGTGGGGGAAGCACAAGGACTCTGGTGGGAACAGCACCTCCAGGAAGCTTCACTGCATCCCAGTGATACGGGGGAGGTTTCCATCTCGGCTCAGTCCCTTCTGTTACTCAGCAGAAAATCTCAGGCTGAAGAAAAGGATCTGTTCAGAGCAAAATGGGAGAAAAGAAAACCAGTTCTCACCTTTGAACACTGCCAGCTTCTCCTCCAGATCTTCCTCATCACTGAACTTTGGGTCACAGAGAAATTCCTGGAACAGTTAAAAGAGTAACCCCAAGGTTAGTGAAAGGAAAATAGCCTGGAGGGCATGCCTGCACACAGTGCTGCCCAGCAGACCTACACAGCTCTCAGACAGCCACATCTGAGCAACTGTGCCAGGAGGGTTAAAAATTAGTCTAACCCCTCTGTACCTTGCCATTAACTGCCTCCAGTGCCTCTGACTTCTCACCTGCACGACACCCCTCATACTCCTTCATGTTCATCCAAAATTTCAGCTCCCAGCATCTCTGCTCAAAGCATGCGCAGCACAAGGACTGGGATCCTATTCTGAACAAGGACTCCTGTTCCTGGCTGAAAGCACTCATCTCAGAGTTTAAACTCTTGGGTCAACACTGGGGGCTAGCAGATAGAACATGCAGAGCCTGCAGACTACCATGCACCCAAGAGGGCAGGAATTGAGAGGGTAGGAACAGGGCTCCATTTATCTGTCTACTCATTTTTCCCTGTTACGCTGCTCAGTGTGGATGGGAAATCCCAGGTCAGCTCTGGTTGCTCATCCCAACCCAACCCCTGAAAGTTCCAGGTGCCTGAGAGCACAGAGCAGAGCATGCCCTGCCGGCCCCACCACCGTGCCCCATCAGCATCATGGTCCTGCTCCTGCCCTCCCACACCGCCCCGCTCCAGCTACTTAATGACTCGATCTGTGTTCAGAAACAACACTGCATTCTTCAGAGCAGAAGTCATTAACATCTGCACAGCTCATGCACTGCTCGTCCAGCACAGAACTCCTCCAGAGGCTCGAGTGGAGAGAGCTGAGGCTGTTCCCTGCTCTGTGCATGTTACTCACCAGTTACCCATGAGGGCAGGATGGGGTGGTCCCTATGAGACAACAGGTAGCAGCCAGTGCTGGTAGTACTGGGACAGCATCACACCATCACCGTGAACCCAGACAGATGTCTCTGCTACCTTGCAGATTCCCAAAGTGACAGCAGGGACCCTGGTAACTAAACCCGTGAGACACAGGCTCTCTTGCACACCGTGGGCATCAGCTCAAGCTGAAAGCTGTAGGGAATAGCAGTGTTCCCAGTTCCTTCTTTCATTCTCTTCAGCCAACTTGCTTTTATTGATTTCAGCTTTTTCTACCCAGGGATATCATGTGCCTGCCCAGCACAAAGGGACAATTGGGCTTTGAGACCTGGGTTCAGCCCAATGAAGTCACCGGAGAGCAGAGTCGTGTTACCCACTGAACAGCTTCTGCAAGAGGGCATTGCCAAACCTCCCCGAGAACCAAAATGGAGCCAGAGCATCACCAGGTCACAGCTCCCTCCTGCCCTGTAGGAGCTGCACACATGGGCAGAATAGGGGATAGGAGAGGAGAGTAGGGGAAGGCAGGACAACTGCATCCCAGTGGGTTGAGGGAAATGCACCTGAGGTGTCACAGCAGGTACAGCGCAGGATGGGGGACACCAGGCACACCTGGCACCCAGACTCCATTCATTTCACTCACAGGGGAACTTCAGCTGTTCCAGCTCAAAGGGAGCAGTATAGTTCAAAGGCATTCCAGCCAGCATATTGTATACAAGCTGCCCCACCACACTGATAAGGCCAGAGCTCACAACAGTGCACGGGAATTCAGTCCCCAGGGCCGGTGACTCAATCACAGCCCAAGCAGCCGAAGTTCCTCCCAGAGCCCTTTGCTAACATGCCCATTTTAGGGGGCTTGTTCTATTAATAAGAACTGCTTAAAAATAAGCCCAGCCACTCCCGAGCTCCTGCTCTTTCATGGAGAAAGAGACATATCCAGGTAAGGAAATCCAGCCACACAAATCTCAGCTACTTGCAAAACAATCTGTGCGATGCCAGATCCTTCTTCACTCCTCAGAAAGGCTCCAGTCAGCAAGCCAGGCTCTCCTGTGGCTGTTTCCCTGCCTCCAGAAGCTGGAAAGGGGCTGATGGATGCTTGTGCCTGTCCTGGAGCAGCAGGCACCTGCTCCCCACCAGGCTGAGCTCCCCGCAGCCCAAAGCATTAGGAGGTGAAACCAGGTTGCAACTAATCTGTGCTGGGATTAGGCTTGCCACCTTGATGCACAAGGCAGAATAACGTGATTGCCATTCCCAGGAAGACGGAACAGCCAGCAGGGGATCCCAGAGGAGCTGTTGAGAAGAGCTGCTGGAAGGAAGAGTCCAATGCTGGGCTCAGCTGGCTTTCAGCAGCACGTGTGCACTCCAGACACTGCCTGCCTCCAGACCCTTAACTGAGTGAGAACTCTGGGGTAGAAATCAGCCAGGAAAACAGGGCTGGGTGGGAGCTGTTTGTTGGGATGAGACAATGAGATTACGCCCGATAGAAATGTGGAAATCATTTCTATGAGGAGTAACTCTCCTGGTCTGCAGCCCTGGGATGGGGCTTGGAAAGCCCCCTCCTTGACTACAGCCACAGTCAGCCAGCTCTGCAGCTGGGTGCTCCATGCAGGAGCTGTTCCTCTGCATGGCTGCTCACAGCAGCCCCCACCACCAGCATGCAGAGTCCAGTGCATCCCTGTGGGGTTTTCTGCAGTGACTGCTTGGGGTCTGAGGGCAGCTGCTCCAGTCCCCTCTCCCAGCACCAAGACAACACACAGGACAGCAAGGACACAAACAAGTAGATCCCATCTACAAGAACAGGGAAGTTATGTAGCTTGTTTCATTTTTTGTCATCCAGACCTCGCCAAGAGGAACAGCCTGCCAGAAGCAATGGCTGCTTTGAGAGAACTAGAAGCTTATGCCCTGCATGAGAGGAATAGAAGCTTCCAGGGCACAGCCCTGGGCATTATTCTGCAGTGTGCACTGCACTGCACCTCATCCCCACAGATACTGCGTGCGGGAGGATCCTACACCCACCCCAAACCAGGCTGCAGGACAGCCTTGAAGCAGCAGAACTGCAGTGATGGGCACAGCAGCCTTCCTCCCAATCCAAGTGGGCAGCATCCCCTATGGGAATGCTTGCAGACCACCTGCCCCTGTGCTGGGGCACCTCACCCACTTCAAGCAGTCTGTTACAAAGGCTCTATTTTAGCCAAGTGCTCCTATTACCCTGCAGCACCTCCTGGGTTGTAATCACCTAATTCCCTCCCCAGTGACCTACATAACCTCCACCTCAGCTCTCAGCCCTGCTGGGAGGAACACACTAGCACTTCTCCTTGTCCAGTTAACACAAGGGCAAAGCAAAGCAAGCCCACTGCCGCCTCTGGGCTCCCAGCTGGTGCAGCTCTGATTTCCCCACCTCTAACACAAAGAAGGCACTGCCTGCATCAGCAAGGCATCATCAGCCTCACTTAAAAGTGACCCTAAGCGATCTTGTTTCAAGGTTAAAACCTTCTTTTCACCCTCAGAATGGCTCTCAGCCAGAAGGGACACCATAAGCCATGGCAAGGCAGAGGTGTGGCAAACCCCCAGCTCAAGGAAGGGACTCCACCAGAGCCCGCTGCCCAGGGCACACAGCTCAGCACACTTTGCCCTGATCCAGGAGCTCCGTTCCCACTGCCCAAGGCCTGAGAATCACTCAGCAACTTCACGTTCCCCTCACTGTGATTAAAGAGTTAAGAACCTTGGAGCAGCTCTTCGGAACAGCCAAGAGAGGAATTAAAAGCACCTTATGCAGGGAGGGGAGATTGAGGAACAACAGCTCCCATGGCTGCTGGGCTGCTTTCCCAAAGGGAACTTCACAGCATGCAGCACAGAGCACCCATGGGATGGGTGAAGAGCAGCCGGCTCGGAGGGCAACCTCATAGACAGAGGGGAAGGAGAACCACAGCACGCAGCGCTCCCACCCCGCTCCGTCCATTTCCTCCGGGGGGACACCTGCCGCAAGTCGGGGGCAGCTGGGAGCGGCTCCACCTGCCTCCTCCCGACCCTCCCGCAGCCCCCCGCCCGCACCTTATTGATCTCCTCCAGCCGCCCATCCTGCGGGGCACGCCGCGGTCCCCCTCCGCTCGGCCGTCGCGGAGCCGCCATCGCGCGGAGCCGCCCCGTCCCCCGCCGCCGCCTTAAGTAGGGGCGGGCCGGGCCGGGCTGTAGGGCCCCCGCCCCCGCTGTTAACCCCTTCCCCGCTCCACGGGGAACGCGAGCCCGGTGTCCGCGGGATGGAAATCCGCAGGGAAGTACAAATTTCAAGAAAGAAAAAGTGAGGAAACGGCAGAGCGGCACCCACTCCGCTCGCGGTACTCCCCGACGGGCGGGACGTGACCGAGGAGGGTCGGGAAGACGGGAAAAGGACGGGATGGGGACGAGAAGGGGACAGTCTCCCCCTAGCGCACAGCCCGGGGGTGCCGGGGGCATTGCTCCGGCCGCAGAGCTCCGAGCTGCTATCTGGGAGCAGCTGTGCAAAGTACGTCGGTGCGCGTTGCACCTCGCGCAGGAGCGCATCGATGTGTGTCCCGGCCGGGATCTAACAGGAGGCGGCCTTCAGCCCATCGCATCCCCGGCAATCTCAGCGAGACATCGTTTTTCTAAGTGCTGCATTAAAGCGTCCTTAGCAGGAGGCGGCGAGCAGCGTCCTGCACCTCCCCGCAGCTGCGTTAAACCCCAGGGGCATCCCTGCAAAAAGCAGCAGCAGCACATGTACAGTGTGTGCTCGTCCTGCTGCCTTGCACCCGGGGTGGACGGGCAGCTCCGTGTTACACGAAGAACTTTTAATGGATACAGCTGTAGGCAAGTGTCACCGGCTAAAAAAACAGTGCCAGGAAGAGCAGGAGGGAGGGTGAACCACATCTCCAGCCATGCACACAAGGCAGGAGCTCGATGTTTCTGTATCAGCAAGCTGGTGTGCTAAGTAGAGACATGTAACTGTCTTCTCAGGGAGACAGCAGTGCCTGTGACTCCTTGCCTCCCAGCCGAGCCGCATCACGCTGTGCTCGCACTGCTGCATGGCTTTGCTTTTGCTGAGCACGGAGCCCCTGCCATTATGCTCCTTGGGCGGAAGGAGGAGATGGGTTTGCTCAGGGCATGAAAATGCTGTGCCCTTTACAGACCTTTGGACCAGCAGAAGATGGAGGTGGGGGAATCCAAGGTCTGGGGCAATGGTTTTACAATTAGCATCACATCAGACTTCAGCAAACCTGAGTTCCTGTGCTGTGAGCAAAGGAACACAGGTAAAGCAGGTTAATGAGTGAATTGGGCTCCAGCCTGTAATGGACCTCTGTGCTGCAGTGGGGAAGGAGGGACGGAGGGTTGTGTCCAGTGGGGAAGATTGGTGACAGTTCTTTGTTCTCTGCCTGGTGAAAGCAATGCTGTGACAGCTCTGTCCACACCTCATGCATCCCTTTGGCTGCTTTGTCTCCTGGCCTGAGGGGTGGAGCTGGTGGCTGAAGCTATGCACAGGGCACTTGGGATGCTAAGTAGAACCAGTGTGGGTAAGGACCTGAGTGCAATACTGTATGGAGGGCATTGTAAAGAGCAGAGCAGCAGGAGGGATGATGCTGGTAAAGTGGGTGTCCTTCACTCTGCTGGTCACCGTTGAGGGCAATGGGAGGTGTTGGGGCAGCAGCCAGGGACCCATCACTGCCACTTGGAGCAGCCTTCAGGGAGGCTCCGCAAAATGTCCTCCAGGTTCTGTTTGTCGGCCAAGATCTCCACCAAGTCGCTCTCAAATGCCCGGATCCTATCCTGCTGCAGCTCTGCCTCCTGCTGCAGCTGCCTGAGCCGCGTGGCCAGGGCTCCTGGAGCACTGAGCCGCAGCCGCAGCCGCTCCAGCTGCAGCCGCCCGGCACCCAGCACCACCTCTGCCTGCATGCCTGACTCCAGGCCTCCTGGGTGAGGTGAAAAAGTGAGGGTGAGAGACAGGAGCAGGGCAGGATGCAGCCATGCTCTGAGCATCAGCACCAGCTGACTGGGAGGGAGCCGGTACAGCAGGGCATGGAGGCAGGGCAGCGATCGCAGATAAGCAAATACCCATGGCCTGCGCACATCTTTCTCTTACGTATGGATGATGATTTCTAGCCCTTACCTCAGTCTGCTCCTCTTGGAGATGACAAGGAAAAGCACTGTCCACACACCAGGCACGAGCACATGCTCTGCACACCCCAATTCATCCTACACAACGGCTTTCCCTGACACACAGCCCCCCAGAAGCTTTGTGGGTCCCAGAGCCACCTCTGGTGCAGGGCATCCAGCTGAGCCTGGACAGTGCTAATCCCATCCCCAACCCCATAACTGGCACATCCCTTCCCCCACACCCCCCAGCACACCCTAGGCCCAATACCCAGGGCCTCAACTCTCACCCAGGCTGTGCAGCAGATCATTCAGGGTCTCGATGTCTGCCATCAGTGAACCCCGGGCTTCCTGCAGGCTTTTTGCCATCTTGCTCACCTCCATCCCCACCTTGGAACACAGAGACACCTGGATCAGGGACACTGGTGACCCTTGGCTGGATCAGACAAGGAACAGCCCCAAGGCATTCCCTATTCTGTGCTGCTCCTGATGCTCTGTGCTGCAGACAAAGCTCCTGGACAGGATACAGCCACACGAGGGGACCTGACTCACCTGCTCTGCCTCCTCCAGGCTCCCCCTGAGCTCCTCAGCCACGCGCTGCTGCTGGGACAGCTGCTGCTGGGTCTCGTTGACACGTGTGGTGAGTGTCCTGGTGTGCTTGCGAGCCTGCTTGCTGCCCTGCAGCACAGCCTGGGCCCTCTGCCAATGACAGAGGTGGGGACAGTCACCCCAGCAGACAGCAGCGGGGGGTCCTGCTCCCTGCACCCCAATCCCTCTGCTCAGACCTTACTGCTCTCTGCAGCAAAACGCTCAGCCTCCCCTGCCTTCTTCCTGGCTGCGCTGGAGACAGACAAGGAGTTTCCCAGCATTTTCTCTGCCTGTTTAATCTTCTTCTGGGCCTCCACCATCGTTCTGTCCCGCACTTGTGCCATTCTCCTTCTCAGGGCAGCGCGACCCTTCCGATGCCCCAGCACCTTCCTCATGCCTGCAGGGACAGCCAACCTTTGGGCACCCAGTGCAGGCACCCAGGCTGTGAGCAGAAATGTTCTGCCCAGAGACTTTTACCTTCCAAGCTGCCCAGGAGGGACTCTGCACCAGAGATCACTGCTTTCGCCTGTGAGACTGCTGAGGTGGACAGATTATGAGCAAAGCCGGCCCGGTCTTGGAGCTGGGGATGGGAGGGCAGGAGTGAGGCTGGGGAGAGGGCAAAGAGCTGCTGGAGCCCCAGCTCTGTGCCTTGGATGGGATGCAGGAGAAGGATGCACCCAATATGCCCACATCTCCAGCTGGCACAGGGCTTCCCCATCATTTATTCTGTGGCTAAGCAGTGATTACCTGTACAAAGCTTTGAGTGCCCTGCAGGTCCCGGCGCAGCTCAGCTGCCATGCTGAGAGATGCTGTGATGCTCTGCCAAGCTGCTGGCTCCTGCGCCTGCGCTGTCTGCTCCAGTGCTGCCACCTCCTGTGCCAGGGCCCCAGCTTGCACCAGCAGCACCTGCTGTAGGGAGAGAGCTACCAACAACTCCAGGAGGGCATCTCCCAGCACAGGAGAGAGCAACACTGATGGGTACAGTATGGGATGCAAACAGGAGCTGGATGCTGCTCACCTGCCCTGGAGCAGTCACCTGCTGAAGCTTCTCGGCCATGCCTACATTTGCCTCCTGGATGGCTGTGAGAGCTCTCCTGGCTTCCACTGCCACCTCTTCCATGCCAGCACCCAGCTCCTTCCATGCCCACTGAATTTCCTCATACCTATGTGGACAGGATGCCATGGGCACCCAGAGCCAAGCAGTGCTTCAAAGCACAAGTGGCAGCTTGGGACATGCGAAGGAGTCTGAAACACTCCCAGCATGGAGCCCCCTGGCTCTCCACTTTGCAGTGCTGCTGTGCAATGAGTTTGTCGGGACTCTGTCATATCCCCAGGCCTGGGGGAAGGGAATCCATTGCCCCACTCCCCCCACTGCCAGCTCCTCACCCAGCCTCCAGCTCCTTCTGTGCCTCATGAGCCACTCTCCCCTCCAGCAGTGTCCTCAGGAGCTCATGGCTGGTGTTGGAGGCACCCAGCGCTCTCTTCACTGCCGCCTCCACCTGTGCTGCAATATCCCCATGCCTGCAGGGACAAGGGGACATGGGGAGGTGTCACTGGGACTGGTCTCTGTATACTGGCATCAGACAGGGTCTGGGATTCCCTGTTTCCACCACCACCAACCATGAGTGTATGCCAGGAAGGTCCCAGCACAGCAGTTGTCCCTGTCGTGCCCAACATACCTCTCTGCCAGCACCCGTGCCTCCATTGCCAAGCGGCTCCAGTTGGTGGGAAGCAGGGGGATCTCCAGGGGAATATCCTTGCAATACAAAAAACCAGCAGTGAGACCCCAGTGCCATACCCACGTGGATCTGCTGCCCCAAGACAGCCAGTACCCTCAGGAGCCCGCACCGTGGCAGCCAGAGTGTTGGTAGCATGCAGGATTTCCCTCTGTGCTGACTGCAGCACAGCCCTGATCTCTGACAGCAGTGTGCAGGTCTTGGTGGGTCCCTGGCTGGAGCAACCACTAGCCCTGATGGCATTGCTGAGATGGCCCCCTGCAGTGTTCAGCATCTCTGACAGCCGTCCCACCTGTGCTGAGAGCATGGCATGGGCACCTGTGGGCATATAAACAGCTGCTTAGTGCAACTCCTGGCTGTGCTGGCCCCCATGGGTGCTTGGGGTTGAAGCACCTGCAGGATGGATGCTCAGCCCACAGTGAAGCCCATCACCAGCTGCCCCACAATAGCTGTGAGGTTCATCCCTGCCCTTCAAAGTGCACCAATCTGCACCTGGAATTGGCCTGCAGCACCCCACAGTGTTCTGTGCCATTGCCCTCCCAGGCTGTCCTCCCCATCTTCGTCATCCCATTGCTGACACAGGATCCCCTTGCATCCACCCAGTCACATCATGGCACCCAGCTTCCCTGCAGGGATGACACAAGGCTTTCTGCTTCCCAGCCCCAGTGGGGCTGCCTCTTACCTTGCAGGAGGTGTTGTGTGCTCAGCCCATCTCCCCGGCTTGCATCTCCCATCTCAAGGGGTTGCCCCAGGTGGAGCTCACAGCCCGGTTCTTGCAGCCATTCCTCCACCTCCTGCAGCTTCACCCTGAGCCGCTCCACCTGCAAGTGAGACATGGGGGCATGGTAATGCAGCACGGAAGCACCACACCACCTGGGCAGGGCATAGGGCATACCCCATCCTTCACCAGCCCATAGCAGGTGGGACACAGCTGGCAGCTGGAGCTCGGTGGGTCAGGAAAGAAGTTGGCCTGGCAGCGGTCGCACTTATAGCCCACAAAACCGGGGCGGCAGAGGCAGGTGCTGTTCTCATGGCACTGCGTGCTGGCGGAGCCCAGCAGGGAGCAGTTGCATGCTACAACGGGGGCAAGAAGGTGTCACACCACAACTGCCAGCCCCATGCTTAGGGCCGAGCTGCCCTCCCCGGTACCTCGGCAGCCCCTGGCTGAGAAGCCGAAGAAGCCGTGCTCGCATCTGTCGCAGCGCAGCCCTGTGACACCCGGCTGGCAGGAGCACTGCCCCGTCACCGCATGGCACCCACTGTCCTGGGACCCCACCGGGTGGCACTCACAGCTGTGCACCAAGGAGCAGAGAGTGCAGTGAGCAGGCACTAAGGAGTGAGGCACAGAGCACCCGCTGTGCCCCACTCACCTCTTGCAGCCCACGGCAGCCTGCAGCCCATAGTAGCCGTGCTGGCACAGCTCACAGGTTCTGCCCAACACGTGTGGGAGGCAGTGGCATTGCCCCGTGCCTGGATCGCAGCCCTCCAGCCCCAAGGCTGAGCCATCAGGGTTGCAGTTGCACGCTATGAAGACAAAATGCTGCTTGCACCCCAGCATGAAGCAGTGCAGAGAGGGGGCAGAAACACACTACTGAGATTTCATGGCTAACACAGCCCGTTGCTCAGCCTCTAAACCCAGTGGGTATCCCTTCTGCCCGCCCCATTGGGAGGGCCTGGGCTGGGGTGGGGGCAGCAGGGCCAGTCCTGGCCATATACATACGTGCACACTTCCCAGCAGGGCTGGGGGCCAACGCATCCCCATAGAACCCTGGCTGACACTGGTGGCACTGCTCTCCTGTTGTGTTGTGCAGGCAGCGCAGGCAGCGCCCGGTCAAGGAATCGCAGTTCCCCACGGCATTGAGGTCCACGTTCCCATGACACTGACAGGGGATGCAGGGATGCACGGGACCTCTCTGCCCCAAGGGGTCCCCAAAAAATCCATCATCGCACAGCTCGCAGCGCTTCCCTGCAAAGCAAAAAGTGTGCAGAGGGGTCCAGCTGAACCGCAGCCCCCTCCCCACATCCCAACCTCACCTCTCTGCCCTGGAGGGCAGTGGGTGCACACCACCTCCCCACTGCTGGGCAGCTGAGTGCAGGGTGAACCATCAGGGCACGGGCATGGCTTGCAGTCATCGGGTTGCCCGGTGAAGGGGTTGCCATAAAACCCGGGGCTGCAGCGCTCACAGGAGGGGCCCTCTGTGTTGTGCAAGCAGTGGCAGCGCCCTGTGAGATGAGAAATGGAGACGTGGTGCCAGGAGGGATTTGCAGCTCCTATCAAGGAGCCACGCTGTTTGCATGTTCCCAGAGCAGCCAGTCACACTTTCCCCCCCTCCCCTCCCCTTGCCCAGCTCTTGTTTGGAGGAGGAGGATGTTGTGCAGGCGTGAGGTGGGTGCAGGCAGCCACAGCATCGTGCCCTAAGTCTGCCGGCGCCTGCAGTAATGGACAACACATTTCCCAGCGCCGAGCTGCCGTGCTCTCAGCCTGGGATGGAAAACACAAGCGGGCGGCTGCGACCCAGCGGGGAGCGAGCGTCTCCTCGAGCCGAGCTGGTGAGTCACAGCCGTCCGCAGTCAGCTGGGAACTGGAGCAGGAGGAGGAAGGATGCTCAAGGACCTCCGCCTCCACACAGATGCTTTGCTGATGGAGAGGGGTCGGAGGGGTTCAGGTGACAGCAGGCAGGTTGTGCAAGAGGGAATGGGCATGTTTCCTTTTTTCCCACAGTTAGACAGGGACGGTCAACTGTGAGCAAAGGAAAAGCAGGTGGCAGAAAGGAGGGAAAAAAACAGCAGAAGGAAACAACACAGGGGCCAGGACATCAAAGCTCCCAGGGCTCAACCCTGTCCCAGCAAGATGCAGGCTGTCTGCAGCCCGGTGTTGTGTATTGCTGGCAGAGCAGAGGCACACACTGAACAAAATGTTTCTTCCAGCCTTTCTCATCCTGCCCATAAAGTTCTGTTGTTCCTTTCCACGTGCCCGGGGTCCCATCCGGGTACTGCACACATCACCTCATCTGCATCTCTTCCCAGCACCGATCTGTGCTGTTGCTTGCTGTAGGGATGCACAGGAAGCCAGGCAGCATCTTTGAGCCTCTGCTCTGTGTTTCCCTGACCTCCAGGATGGCTTCCAGCATTCCTCAGAATAAGCAAAGACACAGATGTGCTCCCCATGCACACTGTGATCCAGCAAGCAGAGGGACCGGGTGCGCACCTGAGAGCGGCTCGCAGTCCCCATGCTGGTTGCAGGTGCAGGGCACACAGGTGACAAAGGGGCCACCGAAGGGGATGTCCCGCTTGAAGCCAGGTGCACAGGATTCGCAGAAGGACCCGGTGTAGCCAGAGGGACACGTGCACTCCTCCACCCATCCTGCCCACATGCCTGCACCTCGGCGAGCCGATGTGAGCTGCACCCGGCTCAGCCATAGCCTGCCTGCAAGGGGGGAGAGCAGCGTGGGGATGGGGGCATGCACAATGGTCCCAGCTCTCTGTTCTGCCTGGAAATGCTCCATAAAGCCACGGGTTTAACTGCTGTTCTCCTGTTCCCAGCTCTATGGGACGCTGCCCACAGCCACCCACCTGGCCCAGGGCCATGGCTCACACTGAGGCGAAGGGCAGTGAGGTTGGAGAGCAGGCGCTGGAAGCTGAAGGCTGACAGCAAAGGCTCTGTGCCCTCCTCTGCCTCATGCAGCCTGTTGGAGGAGGAGTGTGGGAGGAAGGCTTCAGTTCAGCTACCAAACTGTGACCTGGGCACACAGAGCAATCCGCGGTATCTCAACCCCCACCATGGAGCTTCAGTGTCCCAAAGTCACCCCAAGGAGCACCACGGCACACCTGAAGGTGACAGTCTGCTTCCCATCCTGTGCCTGGCTCTCACTGCTGGACATGGTGACCTCCAGCCCCTCACCCTCCAGCACCAGCTGGACCCCAAGCAGAAACATCCCACTTTCTGCCCTGGTTCCATTCCCCTCCGTTCTCAGCAGCAGGGACAGGGGCTGCCCGTAGCTCAGACGCTGGTTCTGCAGAAACTTCTCTGTGGGAGGAAAGGGAAAGAAAATCTGAAGGACATGGATGTACCACTCTTATGGGGCCTCTGGTCCCACTTTAGCAGTGGGATGTCACACATAGCGGAACAGACCCCAGGAGCCCAGCACATACCCGGTGCACGGAGGTTCAATGGCTCTTCTTTTTCCCACTCAGTGCCAATCTCCCCATCAGCCCAGTGCAGAGGCACTGCCACATCCCCCACAGCTGCAGCCCAGCCTTCCAACCCTATGGGACAGCACAAAGGAGAGCAGTGAGCCCCCATACCCCCAGCACCCCAGTGCTGCTTTTGGGGCTCCACCCCTGCCCATGAACTCCTCTGGTCTCTTGCCAGGAGCCAGCACTTTGCATCGCCCAGCTTCACCCTGGCTCTGTGCTCTCCCAGTGGCCCTGGCTGCCTCCATCCCCCCATCCTCATCTGTTTATTTGCTTAGAGTTGGAGGAAATTGTTATCTTTAAACTTTTGCCCCCCTGCTTGTGCTGCGGCACCGTGGGCTGGAATGTGCAGGAAGCACAGCAAGGGACGGGGTGTAATTGCATTACGGTTGGTTTCCTTTGGAAATCAGTGAAACTCTCCCCCGCTCTCAACAGTTATTTATTTCTTCCAGCCCTGCATGCCCTCCCTAACAGAGCAGTCCCAAACTGGCGAGACCACAGGAAGGAAGGGGAAAAGACACTGCATGAAGCCTGGTTTCCTTTCCAGGCTGTGCAAGACAGGACAGCAATTGGCAGCGGGGCTTAAATGCCAGCAGGATAAATGCTGGCTATGTGTATTCAGCTCTGTCTGTGCTTCAGGGTGCAGGCAATGCAGAGCTGGACATGAGTACCCCTCATGTCTACATGGTTACCCATGATGGGTGCCCATACCGTGCCCCTGCTGCACAGCAGATGGCATGCTTTCCCCGAGCATCCCACATCCACACACATCCCTGGATGCCAATGGGGAGATCCCTCAGCCCACCTCCTGCCCTGCCCTAGTCCAGCCACAGGTGGGGAGAGGAGGGAGGTGAACTTCCCTCCACCATTTTTGTTTGTAACATTCTGACCCTTCTTTTAGTGCTCTGGCAGTCCTTGGTGTGTCCAGCCCTGCAGTGCTCCCCAAGCCATGGACAGAACACAGAGGGATGGAGGGATGCCCTGAGGGAGAGCCTGCCCCTTGTGGAGCTGGGGGCAAAAACAGAGATTTGACAGCAAAATAGAGAAAAAGCAGATAAATCCCCCTCCCAACCATCAGCATCGGTGACTCCCAGGCAGGGTACCCAGCTCCAAGGAGGAGGGATGCTCAGCTCCGAAGAGGAGGGATGCTCTGTCCCAAGGAGGAGGGGATGCTCAACCCCAGCCTTTCCTAACCTTCCTGGTTTCCTGGCCCAAGCCCATATCTTCCACCTCATCCGGGGCCAGGAATTCCATACCTTCCCTGAAGTCAGAGTGGATATGTGTCACCTCGTAGCCATTTGCTGCCATGCAGACGGCGGAGTGGCCATAGCAAAAACAGCTGGTGCAGCCAGTGGGGTTGTGGGGCTGTAGGTTGAACCAGCCGGGCTGGCACCTGGTATAGGCATGAAACAAGATCACATGGCTTCACACGGGGCAGGCAGAGCTGCAGGGAACCATACAGCATCCCGGGGGCTGATCCCAGGCTGGAAAGGAGCCACAGCTCCATCCTCATCCCGCAGTGCTTACCTGTTGCACAGGTGCCCCTCCACCCTCTCCTTGCAGGTGCAATGCCCAGTGTTGGGGTCACAGGTGCCCACGCTGCCCGCAGGGTCACAGGCACAGGGTCTGGCCGGGCCAAGATGTGGGTGTAGGATGAGCCCTGGTCCCATCCCATGTCCCAGCACGGCCAGGGCCCCCCTCACCTGCAGCCACCCTCGCTCAGGCTGTGGTAGCCATCCTTGCAGCGCTCGCACTTCCAACCTGTCACGTTGGCTTTGCAGGTGCAGGTCCCTGATCTGTCACACTGGGGCCGCAGGGAACCTGCAAGGACACGGCCAACCTGAGCTGCCCACAGGTGGGCAGGTGACGGGAGGACCCTGTGCTCGAGGCCAGGGCCAGGAACTGTGCCATGGCAAGGAGCCCACCCCAAGCAGGGCGAACCCAACCCCCTGCATAAGCCTTTTCCCAAATTCCAATAGACGAGCTTGGCAAAACACAGTGGTGCAGCAGCCCAATGGCACAACCCAAGGTTGGGGAGCACAGGAACGAGCCCTCCCCTCCTGCCCACACCCCACACACCTGCGGGATGGCAGTGGCAGGGCTGGCAGGCAGCCTGCTGCTCCCAGCGGTAGTGGTTCTGCCGGCACTGCTCGCAGCGGGGCCCGGCCGTGTTGTCGCGACAGTTGCGACAGTGCCCCCCGTGGCCGGTGCGGCGGAACAGTTCCGCGTCGTAGAAGCATTCCTCCGAGCGGCCGCTGCAGTTGCAAGCTAGGGGGGGAGCCAGGAGGGGCGGTTGGGGCCCGTGGGGCTCGGATGAGGATCCTTGGGGTGATGCTGTGGATGTGGTGCTCCCCAGCCAGAGCAGCCTTGCTGGATGTGTTCCTCACCACCACCACGAGCCCAAGGTGGGTGCTACTCACGGAGGCACTCGTTGGCAGCCTCGGCGGTGCCACGCGCCCACGGCCGGTCCTGGTAGAAGGGCTGGCAGTGCTGGCAGTCGGTGCCGGCCGTGTTGTGCTGGCACACGCACACCAGCCGTCCTGCCTCATCCGGCGCGCACTCGCCGGCGTGACCATTGCATTTACACCTGCAGGAAACCCGAGCTGCTCTGAGCGCTGCTGAACCGGGATGGTGCTCGAACTGTTGTGCTGGGGTGGCCGTGTCCCCGAGGCGATCCCGTATGGGAGGTCACACGCTGAGGGTGGCCCATGAGGAGCATTAAGCAGCTCCAGCTGCTGCAGCCCAGAGGGCTCAGACAGAAACGGTGCTCCGCCCAGCCCCTGTGCCCAGGGGCAGGCAGCTCTCAGTGGGGTGGAGTGTGATGTCTTGCGGCTGGTTTCCTACCTCCCTGCTTGGGGAAGGGCACAGCACAACCCCAGAGCAGCACTGCTGATGTCTGTGCCCCACATCGGCCCCCAATCCCACTGTGGGCTGCTTCAGCTTCTGAGGCTGCAGCCTGTGTCAACCCCTCCACAGCGCTAGGGTCCCATCTGAGTGGTTTGCTCCTCAAAATGCAATTCAAGCTCTGGAGCTGTCTCAAGCCACATGCATGGTCCCAGGACTCTCCCTGCAGCCCCATCCCAGCCCTCACCTGCCGCCAACAGAGAAGTCGGAGATGGCATAGTAGTACGACTGCAGCACCTTGGGGTCCTTGAAGATGTCATCCCCAAAGGTATTGAGGCGGTTCAGGGAGATGAGCAGGTCGGTGACGGTCACCCACTCCTGCAGGGGACATGGGGAAGGTGCCCTGCAGATAGGACTGGGCCACCAGTACCAACCCCGATCAGGGCACATCCCGCTCCCTTCCTGCCTGCAGGGCAGCACAGGGGCTTTTCATGGCATCATAGTCTTTAAGTTTGGAAAAGATCTCTCAGATCCCCAAGCCCAACCCACCCCACTGTGCCCACTGACGCATCCCTCAGTGCCACATCTGCATGGTTCTGGAACACCTCCAGGGACGGTGACTCCACGGCTCCCTGGGCAGCCTGTGCCAACTCCTGACCACTCTTTTGGAGATGAATTTTTTCCTAATATCCCAACTATTTCACCCTGGTCCCAGGGCTCCACGTTGTCACTCCTCTCCCACCCCACTGGTACCTGCAGCGTGGGACTCCCATCGAAATTGTAGGCACTGGGACGGCCCTCAAGGGTGGAGAAAGCCACGTTGCCACCACTCAGTGGGGAGATGTCACTGAACTCGTCGGTGCAGAAGGCCACCTGCTCGTCCTCACCTGGCCGCAGGTACTGCCTCTGCCGCTTCCCGTAGGTCTTAGAACCATAGAATCATAGAAACACTGAGTTTGGAGAAGACCTCTGAGCTCCTCAAGCCCGAGCCCAGCCCATCCCACCATGCCCACTGGCACATCCCTCAGTACCACATCTCCACCGTTCTGGAACTGCTCCAGGGGCAGCGACTCCACCGCTCCCTGGGCAGCCCATACCGATACCTGACCTCTCCTTCAGAGAAGGAATTTCCTAGTATCCAACCTTCTCACAGGACGCGCTGTAGAACTGGAAGGGCACCCAGGGGCCACCGGAATGGCTGCGCTTGTAAATGGCGAAGCTCTCGGGGCGACTGGTGTGGAACTTCAGGCGCACGTAGGTGATCTCGTAGGACTTTCCTGGGGACACAGCCACCATGATGCCTTCCTCTCTCATCCCAGCTGGGACAGTGGCCAACAGCACCGGGGCCAAAATCATCCCAGTGCTACATCCCACGTGGCTGCTGGCATTTTCCCAGGGTGGGCAGAACTCGCCATCCATCCACCTGGATGCCACTCCCCAAACCCTGCCCAGCCCCAAATCAGCTCTTGACTCTACTGCAACCTTTGCATGAAGGCAGCGGGTAGGTGGTGTGGGCCAGGAGCTGGTGCAAAGCCAGGGACTAAGCAGCAGCTGGGAACAATCAGGTCTTGGTGCTCATCATCATCCCCCATGCAATGGGGAGAGGGTCAAGGGCAGCCCAGGGAGCTGCACGCCAGGACCCGGCCTTGCTGCTGCCTTTATTGGGCTGAAGACAAACAGAGGACATCGATCCCTGGGGTGGCCAACGCAGCTCTGAAATATCTTGAAAGAACCGCTACAAAGAGGGAGGGAAACTACACCAAAGTGAACATCAGAACTGCCTAATTGCCACAGATGAAGGACCGGCTCAAAGAGCGGATTGCTCCATCGCAGCACCGCTCCTGACTGCGCAAAACAATTAGCTGTGAGGTTTTGGCTTTATTTGAAAAGATAATGAGTTGGGAATGTTAGAGGGGTTATTCCAGGACTAGGAAAACAAGCCTTTAATTGGGCCCATATGAATACCGTCGCATATGTGCTGCGACTTTGCTGCGGGGGAGCTGAGCCCAGCCTGGCTACCGGCACTGGGGACACGGAGACTGGGCCACCCGCCCTGAGGTAAGCGTGGATGGGAAGGTGCTGTGACAGCACGGCTGGGCTGCTCCAGGATTACCTCTCCCCAAAGCCCCCAGGACATGGCTGCACCGATGCTGGTGGGATGCCCCTGTCCCAGCCCCACAGGCGCCCGTTCCCAGACAGCGTGGCCCCGGGGGACCCTTGGCCAAGCAAAGGGGTCGGGAGAGGGCTGGAGCTGTGAGCTGTGTCAATAAACAGCCCCTGCCCCAGGGGACCCTACTGCAAGGAGGAGGTCAGGGGGCCCACGTGGGGGCTGCGGCAGAGAAAGCGCGCTGCGGTTATCCCAAGTGATGCGTGCTTTTTTCCAGACAGTCCCTTTTGTTGGCCAAATTGTGTTCTCTTCCTTCAAAGAAACCCAGAGTGCAGCCTACGATGTCTCCCTGGCAGGGAGCAGGGCTGGCACACTGCTGGGTGGGGACATCAGGGACAGGAGTGTGGGTGGCAACAGGGGGGGATGGTGACCAGGGCTCCCAGCTCCCCAGGGAACTCCGGTGCCTTTTGCTTTTCCAAATGTATGGGTATGGTGGGTTCCTCCCTGATGCCAAGGCCAATGCAACCATTCTAGGGGGTTAGTGATCCTCTCCAAGTCCTGCAGACTGTAATGCACAGCTGAAGACTTATTGAGAAGTGAGATTCAAGGGAGGATAATCTAATTAATGCCGATCAACAGCATACAGGTAAACACAGGTCTCGTCCAGCTCACCCTGTACCCCATTTAATAAGCTCCCCAGGCAGCTCCCCTACACAGCCTCATGAGTGAGCTGATGGGGGCTCAATGTGTAGGGTCACAGGCCCATCACTGCAGGCGTGGGACTCATTTGGGGCCACATCCCAGGGGCTGCAGGGTTGGCCTCAGCACCAATATTTGGGTTTTTCCTCTGTAACCCATACGTAAGCATTAAAACATTAAAAATTGTCTGCAGCTGGGGCTAAAAATGGGGCCCAGAGGCAATGGAAAAGGTCAGGCAGCGATGTGCCAGGCACTTTTTAGTGTAGCAAGATATATGGGGCACATAGAAACAAGGAGCCCGGGTACACGTGCAGAGGGAAGCACTGGCTCTGGAAGGGATGCAGGGAGCTTGGTGCCGTATTACAGCCTTGAATGGGGCTGCTCCAGCATCGCTTCTCATGTGCAGGGGGAGCTCGGAGCAGACGTCTGCCTGCTTGCAGGGGGCTGGGAACACAGCGATCCTGCAGGGCACACACCGACCCACTGCCTGTCTGTGCCACAGCCCCTCACTGCCTCCCTGCAGCACGCCGACGGCAGGAGACAGCAGAGAACCAAGGTTTTATAGTGCTGGCCAATAGCCAAGATAGTTTAGATGGCAGCAAAACGCAGGAAAAAAAAAGATCCTTTTTAACATGCTAGGCATGATCCCACAGGCTGTACGCACCCTGCAAGCACAGTATTTAAAACAGAGGGTCGGCTCACAGCTGGGGAACCCTGCCAGGATTGCGTGGCATTTACAGGGCTGTGAGTCCCCTAAAATATACATGGCATCCTCGGCACTGTGTGGGGATGAATGGGGACGGGGATCCGCACCCGCAGCCTGCAGGGCTCCTGCTTGCCTCCTTCCCTGTAAACCCACATCAGCTTTGCAAAGAGGAGCTGGGGAGCACACAGTGCACACGCACGGGCACCGCTGTCCTCTCCTTGCAATGGACCAGGAGATGCTCTTAGCAATGAGCTCTCAGCAAAGAGCACCCTCCCTCCTTGCACCCCACAGCCTGCACTGGGCACGGCGCACCTCCTTCCATCCCAGCGCCCCACGTTCCCCTCTCCCACACCTACCCAGGTGGAGCGTGATGTTGACGGAGTTGGGATGCTGGATGCCGAAGGCCATGGACTGGCTCTGCCACCAGGTGCTCTCCTCCTGGCTGTGGAAGTCGGTGAGGAAAGAGGCGTTGTGGTGCAGCAGCGGGTCGGCGGCATCGCAGCGCTGGCAAAGCTGGCTGGCATCGCGTGCGCCCATCTGCAGGCAGTAATCCTCCGGCGGTGAGCCGCACGTGTTGGTGACCAGCGGAACGCGGCCGAAAGCGGCGTTCTCGAAGACGGGCACGCAGCGGCGGGGCTGCCCCCGGGGGTCGTAGCAGGGGGACGAGCTCACAGCGGCCAGCACCGTCCCCAGCAGGGCCAGCGCCCTGAGCCGGGCCATGGCGAGGATCGGCTCGCTGCGCGCTGAGCCTCCTCCGGCTGGCACGACGAGATGGGATGGGTTGGGATGCGATGCAATGCGATGGGATGGGACAGGCCCCCAGCCCGGCGCCTCCTCTCGCTCCGAGGTCCATCTGCTGGATGCTGCTGGGAATGTCAAACGCTCCCTGCGCGGTGCCGGCAGTGGGGCTGGAGCTCCCCCCAAGGCCACGCTGAGCCCCACAGGTGGGGCTGAGCAAGCTGCAACCTCCCCAGCTGGTGCATCCCAGCCCCATCACTTCGGGAATGCATGGGTTTGGGTCTTTGGCCTCTGAGCATCTCCACTCCTCAGCAGCAGAGATGAGCCTGTAGCAATTCCCCACCTGTTCACCGTCCCCTCAAATTCATGGAGGCTGCCGATTTTCTCACAGCCTGAAAAGCAAGGAGAAAGTGTGAAAGGCTTTAAAGCACCACTCCAGTGCCCTTTTCTCCTCCCACCTCACTGCTCTCCACTCTCAGCAACCTTCTTGGGACATGGCTCTGTGATCCTCCACACCAGCACCCGCAGGTGGGGGTCCCAACCTTGATCTGCCATGGCGACAGCCCAGTCCTCTGAGTCAAAATATGCCTCCATAGGTGGGGAAATCTGACCCCCATATGCTCCTCAAATCCCTTCAGAAGGGGATGCTCATTGCACACAGCCTGTGCCAGGACTGCGGCACTCTCCAAACTGCACGTGTTGGACCCAGGCAGACAGGACAGCAACTGCAAAGGGTCCCAGGCAGGCAGGGATGGTGCCATGCCTCACCCTTCCCCCCAGCCCCGCTCTGTGGTGTTGGTTTTGCAGAATTTGGGTGATGGAGGAGCCCCACATCTCCCCAAGCTCCGCTAAACTGCACTGCCCACAGAAACCCGGGAAATTTAGCCCTCATCTATAATTTAAGCTCCTTTCCTCTCCCTTCTCCTCTTATTTATTTTATTCTCCTCTGTGCACAGTGCAGGGAGAAAGCACCAGAGGGAAGCTGTGAATCAGAGGTCCTCAGCAGCAGCTCCCGCAGCAGCGCCGCTTCAAAGCCCCATTACCATATATTGACCCAGTGCTGACAGCCTGATCAGCTCTGCTGGGAACGGCCAATTTCCCACTGCCGAGAGCTGAGCTCCATCTGCCTGAGAGCCAACAGCCAGCGGCAAAGGTTTGGGGGGAAAGAGGAGGGTTTCCAGCTCAGTATTCACCCCTAGAGTCTGTAGGGCCAGTTTCAAGGAGGGAATCTGTGTCTTGCATGGTCGAGGCTTGTTGGGTGTTTTGCTGCCCTGCTCAAACAGGTAGAGCACCTCCAAGGGGACCCCCAGACACTAAGTGCAGCCAGATGATTTCCCCACCATTCATCCTCTCCTGCAGAGGGCTTTGGGATGGAGTTGTGATGCTGTGCAGTCAGGGCTGGAGGCAGATCCAGGGATGCATGCATTCATGCAGTGTACAGGAGCACCCAGACCCACAGCGGTCTGTGAGGCCATCACCCAGATGTCACACTCCTGTATCCACATATGTCCAAATATATCCAAATATTTCCTGCACCAGATCACTCCCTTTTCTTTGAGAACAAGATGATGGAGGCATCTTCTCTCCCACCTCTGGGCAGTGACTTCACGTGAGAGCTCTCATGTCACCTTGCCATGGGCAAGCATCACCTTGTCAAGAAAAATAGCTAAAATTGGTTATGGGAATCCCTCATTCTTCAGGGCATGGAAGAGCTGGAACAAGGGAATCCAAAGGAGCCATCAGAGCTTGGGTTTGTCCCTGTCATCTCAGCACAGCAAGACCCAAACTCTGCATACAGAGCTGTGGTCTGAGCATGGTGAGGATGTGGGGACCACGCACTGCCCCAGTGCCACCACCCCAACATCACTGCCCCACACCAACCTGGCACCTCACAAAGGTTAAGAGCGGTGGAGGCGGTGAGGAGCAAACGTTCTTCTGATTTGCTTAATGAACGTTAATTAAGAAGACAGAAGACAGCAGATTCCTTCAGGGGAGAGATGAAAGGCCCCGTTAATTAAATCCGGAGAGTGCGCACGGGGCCGAGTGATCCGGCTTCTGATGGGAGCTGACAACGCAGCACCGGGGCAGCAGAGAGGTGTGTGAGAGCCACAGTTCTGACCCTCCCACGGCCCCATACAAAGGCAGGGATACAGGGACAAGGCAGTAAGAGCACAGCATGGGGACTGGCTCAGTGGCCCCATCCCGCAGGGCTGGGATCCCATCCTTGGTGAAGACGTTGCCAAGCAGCGCAGCGTAAATAACTGTGGAGCGTCTCTTCATTGCACTGGCTTAATTTGTAAACCTGAACTTTGCAAAATGTCACAAAAACAGAGAAATGGGAGGCCTGGGATGAGTAAATCGCTGTTGGGAGTTCCCCAGGATGGTGGCAGTCGTGTTCCTGCTCAGTGATGGCACACAGCGGCCCCAGCTCAGAGTGTGGGGTCATACATGGCACTGATTGCAGAAAGTATTTAATTAGTATGGCCATAAATATAGCCCAAGCAATGCCAACCAGGATGCTGCAGCATCGCAGGAAGCTTTGCCAAGGCAGCAGATGAGGGAGGACAGAGGCAAAGCACAGCACTCAGTCCTGCTTTGCCCCCACCTCACCATGCGTTTGGCATTGGAACAATCTGGAAATACCTTTCCGGAGGCAACCATGCCCAAATTCTCTCCCTGCTCATCACATAGTGGGCAGGAACATCCCAGCTCCCTCACACCATGAGCTCACCACATCCTGCACGGGGCCCTGGGACACAGGGTGACACCAAGCTGATGCTGTCCCAGGACTTACCTCACACATCTCACGTTCCCCAAGGAGCCCAGCAGTGCAGGACCAGCCCCTTCCAGGCACAGCCAAAAAAGCCTTTTCCCTGCCTGAGCTCATCAGTATCTTAATGACACCAGTAGAGAAGCTTCAGAGTCCCTAATCGCTCATCACATTACGGCTGCTCACAAGTGAGGCCAACCGCTGCAAACCTCCTCTCAGCCTTTCTAATTAACGAGCAGGAGCTTAGGCTCTCCCAGCCCAAAAGCAGCATCTCAGATAAAGTCAGCAGCCTCCCTTGATAAACCCTATTAATGGGCTTGTTAGCATCACCTGAAACCGCCTCATTTGCCAGCGAGGCTCAGCTGTCTGTTCTGCTCTGCCTCCTTTTTCTAGTCCGTCCGTCCATCCATCCATCCATCCATCTATCTATCTGTCTGTCCGTTCATCCATCTGTCCATCCATCCATTCACTGACACAGGAGGTGGCGGAGTCCCCATCCCTGGAGTTGTTCCAGAGCCCATGGAAATGTGGCATGGAGGGACGTGTCCATGGGCATGGTGGGACGGGTGGAGGTTGGGCCTGGGGATCTGAGAAGGCTTTTCCAGCCTTAATGACTCTATGATTCCATGATCCATCCATCTGCCCATCCACCCATCCCGCTGTGGCAGGAGTGGTGGATGTGCCCAGCACAGCAGCCCCTATCCCTGTATCTTGGTGCTGTGCCCTGTGTGTCCCTTCTCTAGGAGACCAGTGGCAGCTGAGCAGCAGCAGATGCCACCAGATGGTCACCCCACCCAGAGACCCTGCTATGCAGATGACCGGGGCAAGGCACAGAAGCCCCTTCATTTGCTAATTGAACCCCCCGGCCTCCGTGCTGGTCCCATGTGGGGACAGGAGTGAGCTGGGGACAGCAAAGCTCCTTGTGTGCCATTGCTGTGATGAGCTGCATGATCTCAGCGCTCGGCTGGTGATGGCCCTCCCAATCCTGCCATCAACAGGAGCTGGACCACGGTGCTCTGTGACAAATCAGGAGCTGCTGTGATACCTCTGACTTTAAAGCAGGAGAAATAACCCCCATAACGCGATTCACCGTGTCTTTATATCCCAAAGCGTGCTGCCTGGGCTGGGGCGGGGGCTCCCGTTTAATATTCTGATGGAAAACAGCGCCCTGATCCAATTACCACAGGGATTTGGGAGCACTCAGCAGCTCACGGCTCAGACTGGGGCTGTTCTGATGGCGATTCACCCCAATAGCAGCTGGGCTGTATTGGGAGGGACTGGAGGGAACTGGGAGCTTCGGGCAGGCAGAGCATCGCACCGAGCTGAGCTCTATGCCAACATCCCTGCAACTTCCCCCGAGGGCAGGGATCCCTCACACAGCCCTGCTGTAATCCCACATCACCAATTCCCACTGGCAGCCACGAGAAAGCGCCCTCAGATGGCAGCATCAGCGTGGCTGGAGGGTGAGACGCTGCTTTCATTGCCCGTCGCTGTGCACTGAGCAAGCAGGAGCAGCACAAACCCTCCACACACACACACACACACTCGTTCTCCCCCTTTATAATTGCCGTTTGGTCATTTTTACCACCGTATTTTAGATCAAGCACAACAAAGCCCATTCTGGTGCCAGGAGTGATTTATCCCTTTCAGCACTCCATGACCTGTGGACATATTTCCCAGCCTGCAAATAGTCAGGAGGCATTCCTTAACCAACAAAACAAAGCAAAACAAAACCCTGTTGTATTATTTTCCCCACATCAAATGTTATTTTTTCAACCAACAGAATGTTGTTTCCAGGCTGAGCTCCCAGGAGGTGGGATCCCATCCCCATCTGCAAGTCCCATTGCTAACAGCTGGGGTTTGCCCTCAGGTTTTCCTGCATCCCTCAAGCGCCCTGCTGCCAGGAGGACAAAACACTCACAAACCCATCCAGGAACCAAAGCTCTGCCCTTCAAAGCCTGAACGCAGGGGATCACAGAGAGGCAGCACAGGGAAGTTGCTAGGAGATGGGGGTTTGGGATGCTGGATGCCATGAGCACGGAGCCCTGAGCACCTTGAGTGGGACCCACATCAGTTCCACCACCCCCCCCCAGAGGCTCCAGCTTCCCACAGAAAGGGAGGATTATGGAGAATCAGCTCCGATCGATCTCTGCAGCGGTGGAGAAAAAAATAAAGGAACAAAAAGAGATTTCTCACTCGTGGAGGATTTGAAGGGGGTTTGTTGTGTTTGGAAGGGGAAATAAAGGCTGAGGGAGGGCTGTGCACAATGGGATGGCACCAGGAGCACAGCGGGACCCCGTGATGCTGCGCTCCATGGGGTGAATGAGCACAGCCCACTGGATCCAAAGTGCGAGCAGGGCACGGGAATGGGGTGGGAATGGGATATGGGGTGGGTATAGAGTGGATATGATATGGATAGGGGTGGGCATGGGATGGGTATGGAGTGGGAATGAGTGGCTATGGGGTGATTATGGAGTGGGTATGGAGTGGGTATGATATGGGTATAGGTAGCTGTGGGGTGGGCATGGAGAGGGTGTGGGATGGGTATGGGGTGAGCACAGGTTGGGCATGGGGTGAGTATGGAGTGGGTATGGGTGGCTATGGAGTGGGTATGAGATAGGCGTGGAGTGAGTATGGAGTGATATGGGAGGATATGGTGTGAACATGGGGTGGGCATGGGGTAGGCATGCTCTGCACCCAGCACAGGGGCTTTTGGCTTCTTCCTTCTCAGGTCAGGGCTCCTGGCACAGAGCAAAGGAGCAGAGCTGCACATCCCGTGGCCCAACGCTGCCAAGACCCACACAAAGTTCCCAGCCTTGGGGGAACACATGGGACATTAAAAAAGGATGTCTGAAGCCCAAATGTCTCACAGGGTGATGAGCTATGGGGACGCACTGGGATGCTGTAGGGTCAACCCATGGCCCTGTAGGCTGTCTCAGTCCCCATTTGCAGCACAGCTCACCTCTCTGCCCTGTTAGAGATGCTCAGTTTGCCCATTCCTTAACATTCCCATATTTGGGGTGTTCAGAGAGTGCCCTGCGCCCTGCCAAAGAGGAGAATCACAGACTCACGGCCACCAGACAGGGGATGTGAGACAGGAACCCTGCAGCCAAACATGAGGAGCCCCCAGGGGCTCCCTGGGCATTTTTGTGACCCAGATTGGCGTCGCCCCATGGCTGCTTGGGATGAGGCTCACGCAGCTCCTTTGCATTCCGCGCTCAGCAGCCATGCAGCGCAGGGGCGAAGATCTTTGAAGGCTCTGCCCTTTCATTATTAATATTATGATGATGCCTGACGCCGCCTGTGTGCAGCGACGGCTCCCGATGGCACACATCCAAGCACAGCACTTGGCTCCTGGCAGCCAACCCCGGCCCCCAGCCCTGCTCAGCAATGGGGGAATCGCTGTGAGATGGGGATTTCTGCCCCTCCAGCCTTGATCCAATGGCTGGAAACCCGTGGGCTTTGTGCCTGCAGACACCCATCCCCTGTTCCACTGTTCTGCGGGTGCAGACCCCTGCCCCAGTCCCATCTCAGGGTGTCTTGCTGCCCTCAGGTCTGTCCCCATCTCCAAAGCATGGGGCCGACAGGAGCCAGCTGTGATGCATGTAGCTCTTCTCGCTGCCTCCAATCGCAACACAGAAGACAGCATCCAAACACGATATCGAAATGCCGTATTTCAGCACACAGCTCTAATCCCAAGTTGCTTTAGTCATTTTTTGCCCCAGGCCCAGCCCGGCACCCTCAAGCAATGAGGGCAGAGCCTGTTCAGGGCGGGCAGAGCCGCAGCTCCCAACAGGACCCACAGCCTCACATCAAACATTTCTCCAGTTTTTGCCCTCAGGCCATAGCCTGAAACATGAATCATGCCACGCTTGCAGGATCGATTTGCGTTGGGCTGCCAGGAGGAGCCCTTCCCCATCCCACCACGCTCCCAGCCCTGGGGTGCTCCCCGGGCACCTGATCCCATGTGGCACAGCCCTGGGCTCTGGGGCCGATGTCACCATGCCCTGCAAAAGCCACGCATGGGAGCAATGCTGCCAGCAGGGCTCAGTCATCTGGGGGTACCCCCTCCTGTGTCTTCATGGTGGGTGACATGAGGCAACACAGCATGTTGTGAGTCAGCAATGAGCCCAAGCCATGTGTACGGGGAGGGCTCACCTTGAGCATCACTCGAAGCCCCCAAAGCATGCAGAGCCACCAATCCTGCACCCACATCCCCAGTGGGCACCCTATGGGGATGCACCCCGGGCACAGCAGGGCTGCATGGCATTGCTCCCCGAGTGTCTCCTCCCATCTCATGGCAGCACCCATGATGATGCTGAGGGTTATGTCAAGGTATGTTGGATTGCAAATTAAACTGCGCGGTCCTGGCTCCATCTGCGGAAAATGAGTTGCTGGACTTGGAGAGTGTCCAGTTGCTCAGCACAGCGTGCCTAACACCGAGGGCTGACAAGCCACTGAATCACTCCTCCCCGCGCTGCCAGGCCGCGTGAAGCCAAGATACATTTCTTTTTAATGATAAGTTTTTATTGTTTGGAGTTCAGCTCAAGCAGCCCCCTGATGCCTGGGGCCTCACGCTGCCAGAACGGCACAGACTGCCACGGGTGGAATGAGTTGGACGGTCTCATCCACTGGAAGGAGCTGGGCTGCTGGCCATCAGCATCACCCTGTATGTCCACACGGCATCACCAGAGCCAAAGCTGGGAGGTGCACCTGGCCAGCAGACAGCCAACGTTTGGTACCATGCGCACACCGCAGAGCTCCGTTCCCCTGTACCCCTCCTGGAGGGTTCTCCAGTGGTTTCTTGGCAGATGAGGCTCCATCCTCCCCCCGCTGCTGTGCTCAGGATGCTCTCTGAACCTCTCAGCAGCTCCTGCCTGCAGGTCAGACATGCGGCGGATGAAAGATTTAAGGGAGGTGCCGCAAAGGGATGGGAAAGAAAAACCACATCCCAGCTCGGAGCGGTGGCGGTAAATCAGGCGGGCACTGCTCCTTTGGGCTGGAAACGGTGGGATTTGGGCAAAACGCCTCACTCGGTGGCAATGGTGGGCACATCCACATGGGGGGGGTCCTGCTGGTGCCCCTCCAGGACAGCACTGTGGGTTTTACCACCCATCACTTTCGCTAACCCTTAGCATTAAGGCCTGGGCCAATGTTTCCAATGTTTTCCAGCTGGGGGGGCCGACCCCAGAGCCCCCCTGCCCTGCCCAGATCCCTCCAGCCACTAAGGGCAAACCCACCCGAGGGACACAGTGGTGCTGAGCCCCCTGAACAAGAAGTGCTGCCCCCAGGATTGTGGCCGTGGAGATGGGGTGAACGAACAACCCCAAATCGCCTTACCTGCTGCGGCTCCTCCAGCTATGCCGGCACATCTGGATCTGGAGTGGATCCGGAGTGAAACCGGAGCAAAATCGGAGTGATTCCGGAATGAATCCAGAGCGGATGGAGCTGCTGAGGATGGGATGGAGAGGGGGGGTTGTTATGTCAACGGGGGGAGCCGACGAGGATTTCGGGGGGAGTTTGGGGGCGACGCTCACCTCACCCTCTGCCCCTACCCGCGGTCGGAGGGGGGGGGGGCGGGGCGGGCGGGGCGGGCGGGGCTGGCGGGGAGGGAGGGAGGGCCCAGCCCCACGTCCGTGCCCGTGTCCTCCTCCTCCTCCTCCTCTCCCTCCTTTCCCTCCGCCGCCGCCGCCGCCCGTTCCTCCCTCCCGGCGAGGAGTGCGGGGCGCGGGGCGCGCTGGGGCGGGGGCTCGGGGACTTCGGGCCGAAGTTGGCGGCGCGATGGGGAACGAACGCTGGAAAACCATGGGAGGAGCCTCGCAACTTGAGGACGGGCAGCAGGAGAAACCGCAGGTACGGGCCGGGGGTCCCACGCTTGTCCCTCCCCCACCCCACGGTAACTTCCACCCGGGGGTGAGCGGCCCCCCCGGCACCGGCAGCATCCCTCGGGCACCGCTCCGAGTCCCCGCCCGCTGCATCCCGCATCCCCCGGCTCCGTGTTGATTCCCGCACCCCCCTCCGGCGCAAGGGCTGAGCGTTGGGCTGGCAGCGGGTGAACGCTCACACCCGGCTCGAATGGACTGCCGCACATTTTAACTGCTTAAATCACCTCTTAGAGGGGATTGCGAGTCCTGGCCGCGCGCTGCAGCCTCAGCCAGCTGCCTTCCTTATCTCCTCCGCTTCCCAACCTGCCACAGCCAAACGCCGGCTGGGTTTTGGGCAGAGGCCGGCGTCGCGCTGGGGCAGCGGTGCGTGTGTCGGAGGCTTTAGCAGGGCGGCTGCACGTGTGCCATCTCCTCCAGCCGGAGCCATTGGGGTGCGGGCGGCATCCGAACGTGGATCCGCGGCGCGCAGGCGGCAGGTAGGGGAGCGTGGCTGGGACGTGGGGCTGCCTCGCACCTGCTGGGGGGAGGAGGACAGGCACGGAGCGCGGGTGAGAGACGTGGGAACGTGGGAGAAGGCGAAGGAGCTGCTCCCGACCGAGCCTGCGAGCTGAGGGATAGAATCTCCCTGTTTTCAGCTCCGTCTCCCGGCTACCATCTGCACCCGCTGCTGAGGACAGGGGATCCCCAGCAGGAACGCGCTCATCCCCGTGTCCATCGTTTCGTTTTCCCTCTTCTCTTTGGTGAGGGAAGTGCATTCGGGGCTGGGCGTCGCAGCACGGAGCTGCTTGTTCCTGCACGTCTTTGCAGAGGGAACAGAGTTTGCTTCCAGCTCCCGGAGGCTCCAATGGAAGCCTGTCCCCGTGTGCGCTCTGCGCCGCGCTGCACCGCGCTGTGCTGTGCTGTAGGAGCTCTGGGGAGAGCAGGCGGAGGGATGCAGCTCGGCTGTGCCGCGTCCGTGCCTGGGAACGAGAAGAGGAGCTGGGACGGGTAGGGTGCAGAGCTGGGCAGGAGAGCAGGTGGAGAGGAACTGGAACAGAGCTGCATCAGCCCAGCGGAGAAGGGGCAGAGCAGCTGGGATGCACAGTGAGCAAGCCGTGGGATGGACTGGCCCTTGCTGTCCTCTGGCTGGGCTCCTCTGGAGCCAGATGAACCCGGTAGGAAGAGGGATGGATGGGCTGCAAGGAGCGCAACCGGGGTCCTGCTTCATCCCTGGCTGGCACGCAGCTCGTGGGGAGAGCCCTGGGGCTGCCCCATCCCGTGGCATGGAGCTATCCCAGCGGCCCTGCCGAGTTACAAAGAGCCGTGCCTTTGGCTGGAATAAAGGACACCTCCTCCTTGCAGAGCATCCCCACGGCTCGGCGCAGCCTCTCCCACCACCATTCTCTGTTCTTGGTTCCAACTCTGCTCCACCTGCCTGGGGACAAGCAGCCTTCCTCTCTCTGGCTCTGCTCTGGCTCTCCATACTGGAGTTGCTGCTTCTGCACCCACATGGCTGCTCGTGTTCCTGGGGGCCAAAGAGGATGGGATGCATGG
This sequence comes from Centrocercus urophasianus, assembly GCF_019232065.1. Taxonomy (NCBI): domain Eukaryota; kingdom Metazoa; phylum Chordata; class Aves; order Galliformes; family Phasianidae; genus Centrocercus; species Centrocercus urophasianus. The sequence goes on along the minus strand of NW_024884911.1, from coordinate 4,428,188 downwards.
TGGGGTGATGATGGCACCCCCAGTCCCAGGATGCACAGAGCCCGTGGGCAGCTCACACCACACAGCTCAGGTCCCCTGAGTGTAGGAACAGTGAGTAGGAGCAGCATCCTTGGTTCCTGCTCTGTCTCTGTGCTCTCTGTGCAAACAGAGATCTGGGCTTGGCCTCGGCAATAGGCAGCAGTTCAGCCTGGCACTGCTGCCAGCAGATGTCAGATCAGAGGCCACTAGAATTCCTGGCATCCTGCACCCAGTCAGGACTTGTGCTGGGTTTTGCATTGCTGCATCCCTCTCGGCCCCAGCACCATGAGCAAGTTTGCAGGAAAAGCTCTGCTCACTTCTTGGGAAGAAGCAATGTGGGGACATTGGCCTGCTGGCAAAGAGAACAGCAGGGTTTGTCAGCAGAGGGATGACCTATGGCTGCTCAAAAGCAAGAAAATCTGTGAGCTCAAGGCCGTGCAATGGGCAGAAGAAAGCCCCAGAGCTCCAAGGAACGCGGTGCTGGCAGGGCTCCATGCTGGATGCTGGGCACAGTTTTGCTGAGCAGGGGGCAATGAGAGACCCCAGCCCCAGCTCAGAATGCTCCAGGTGCTGCCGGAGGAGTTTCCCTCCTCTCCCACCGCAGGTTGCCAGGTAACACAACCCGCCAGCACAGCGCTGGGGGACGGGGAAGGCTGTCACCACTCAGCATCTCACAGCTGCAGACAGGGGTGCGTGTTGGCAGAGGGGTCGTCCCCTCACTCCTGCACCCAGCAATGGCAGGAAGATAACAATGTCGGGGCTGGAAGGCTGGAAACCAGCAGCGTTCCCTGCTTAGATCTCAAATAACTCGACGTTTCCCCCTTCCCAGCAGCCGTCCTGTCCTTCTGCATCTGTGCTCGCGGGGTCCCAGCTGTCCCCATAGGGCTGCCAGTGATATGCGTCTCTGCTTCCTTCTGCCACTGCTCCATCCTGTGGGGAGGGCTGCCCTGGGGCTGAGCACCACGTGAAAAAAGGCAGAGCAGCCCTCGGGCTGTGCGGGGCAGCCGTTCCATCCCCACATCCCCCGCTGCCGCAGCCGTGGTCACCTTAATGCAAATGGTTGCGGGAGCGTGAATGAAGGGTGCTTGAAGGAAGGTGTCACTCCAGATAGATGTGCACGGGAGGGGACAGGGCTTGGGAAATCTTTGCAGATGCAGCAATTTTCTCCTCATTCCCGAAGAAAGTAGTCTTTGTCTCTCCAAATAGGCGGCTTTCTGGCAGCGCTGCGATTCCCTGTGACAGCTGCACCGGGGTCAGGGGAAAATCACCGCCCGTGTCCCGCAGGTGTGATGAGAGGGGGCCGGAGCTGATGGGCGGGTGGCAGCTCACACCCTCCGTGCTGATGGCTTTGCAAGAATGGCACTCACTGCACCCTGAGCAGCTCCTGCAAGCTGAGCCTGGGAGCAGTCGCTCCTCCATTGGGTCACATTGGGATAGGATCGTAGAGCAGGGAAAAGCCCCGCTGGGAGCAATCCCCATTGCTGCTCAGCGTGGCTCCAGCTTCCCCACACCTCTGGGAACATCCCTCTCTCTCCCTTTGCTTTCCCTGCTGTCCACACTGCGGGGCACAGCACGGGGATTCTCCCTTTCCCTCCCTGCATTCTCACATTCCCAGGGCAGTGGGGAGCCCACCTACATCTCCTGGGGCTGGTGCTGCTCTCCCTGAGCATTATGCCTTCAATAAAACATACAGATGGTCACATGCTGCTCTGCTCACCCTCTTATTATTATTTCACACCCGTGGCTCCCAGGCGGCTTCAGCAGCTTTGCTGGCTGAGCTCACCCATGCCCTGTTGGAACCACAGGTTTCCCTGCTGTCCCCACGCTCCGTCCTGCAGCACTAAGCCAGGGTGCAGTGTGACCTCCCTCATTGCCAGAGCTAGAGCAGAGGAGCAAACCTAGCCCATGCAGAATGTTACCCCCAAAACCCCACATCCTGACCTCTCCAGAGCCCCCTGGGCACAAGGTTTATGTTCTGGCATAGTTTTGGGGTCTGCCCTACATGAGGGCATGAAGACAAAGCCACCCTCCAGGCTCCACACAGGGACTACAGCACTTTGCTTTTGCGATGGGCATCTCTGCTTCCACTTCTCTTTGCTCCATCCTGTGGGCAGAAGTCCTTGGGGGGTGGGCTTCACTTCTCCATCCCATTGCCACAGCTGATCCCAGTCCCTGTGAGGATCTGAACCCACCTCTTGGTGGAAGGGCTCTGGGGTGGGTCTGTCTGGATGGGTCCTAATGGCCCCTCATGGTGATGGGTCCATCTGGATGGGTCCCGGTGGCACCTCGTGGTGATGAGTCCATGTAGACGGGTCCCAGTGGCACCTTGAATGGGTTCTGATGGCCCCTCATGGTGATGGGTCCCGACATCCCCTCTCTCTGTGTCCCCAGAGGATGAGCTGTGGCTACGTGCTGTGCACCGTCCTGCTCTCGGTGGCCGTCCTCTTGGCAGTGACAGTGACAGGGGCCATCCTCTTCATGAACCACTACCACACACCCGTCACCGAGCCTCCGCCAGTCATCAGCACCAACCCCGAGGAGGCCAAAGCGTTGGTGACCATCGAGAAAGCCGACAGCTCCCGCATCAACATCTTCATAGATCCCAACTGCCCCGACCCGGCGGGCAGCGTCGGGCGCCTGGAGGGGCTGCAGGGCTCCCTGCTGCGCGCCCTCGCCGAGCACGATGCTGAGGCCAAGGCCACCAAGGGCCAGCAGAAGGCCCTGCTGCTTGGTGTGGCCGACGAGGTGGCCAAGCTGGTGACGCACGCAGCGCAACTGCGAGCTGACTGCGATGGCCTCAAGAAGGGGCACAGTGCTATGGGGCAGGAGCTCAGCGCCCTGCAGAGCGAGCAGGGCAGGCTCATCCAGGTGGGTGTCCTCATGTCCCCAAGGCATGGATCCTGTTCTTTATGCAGGGAAAAGCTGTGGTTGGGGGTTGGTGGGGTTTGGAGCTAGAACAAGTTCAGCTCCATGCCCAAGGGCTGGGGGGTAGCTGTTTGGGGTGTCTGTGCCCTAGACCACACGGTGGGGGATGTCCCTTCCCTGCTCAACCTGGAACCCTGCTCACAAATAACTCCTCTGCCTCGTTCACCACCCCAAACCCAGCAAAACCTTACCAGGGTAAGCCGGGGAGGTTCTGTTGGGCATCACAGTGAGATCCAGAGCATGGCTGGATGCTGAGCTCCGCGACGTCCCTTCTCCACTCCACTCCCAGCACCACTGCTCTGCTCCCGCCTGCCCTCACCTCACAGAGCTCTCCCAGCCGGGTCACCTCGGGGGAAGGCAGAGCCTTAGGACGCAGCTCCTCCCAAAGTCCCCATGTCCCGGCTGCTCCTTGTCCCCAGCTGCCCGCAGGCTGAGCTCAGGAGCTCTAGCTTCCAATGCAGTGATGCATTGGACATCATCTGGGAGCAGACCCAGGGGAAAAACATCACCCAAAATACCGTGTGGGCTCTGCCACGGTTCTGTGTCCCCACCTCGTATCCTGGCTGGGAAAATTGCTCCTACAGCTGTTTGAAAACTGGGAGCGGGCAGAGCATGCATGGGGATGGATTTGCCACTTCCTTGGAGACAAGAAGGTCTGAAGTTCCATTTAACCCCAACCCATCACATGTCCCCCTCCTGCAGCTCCTCTCAGAGAGCCAGACCAACATGGCCAGGCTGGTGAGCTCAGTCAGTGATGTGCTGGACACGCTGCAGAAGGAGCGTGGCGGCGTCCGGCCCCGGCTCAAGGCTGACCTGCAGCGAGCCCCAGCACGGGGAGCACGGCCTCGTGGCTGCTCCAATGGTGAGAGATGAAACCCCGGCCCTGGGGAGGGTGTGCCATGGGGAGGGATGAGCCATAGGGCATCTCCCAGCTCTCTACCGGCCAAAAGGGGAGGGAGAAGGCAGTTGGGATGGGGAAAGCAGCCTGCAAAGACAATGGATATGGTAGAGGGAGAAGAGGCAGGAGGGAGACGTGCCCACAAAATGGGTCTCTCGCCATGCAGCCCCCAGCCCCCCATCAAACGGCCCATGCAGCCACCACAAAATCCACATTACTTCTGCTTGCTCCTAGCATCCATGAAGGAGAAGCAAAGCCAGAAGTGACCCTTCTCCTCTATTTGGATGCAAGCACTGCGGGCACACTGTGCAGCACCGGGAGCAGTCACATTCATCATTGCTGTGCTGAGATGGGGCTGAGTAAGCTGCCCTGGAGCCACCAGCACTGTGCCCATGGCCACCTCCAGCCATCAGCCCCCTGCTCTGCTGGGGTCCATCCTGCCCCAACCACCCCACAGGGACACGGGGACGGTCCCTGCGTCCCTCCCAGCACCACTCAACCCAATCCCTGGAGGGAAAGGAAGGGAAAGAGCAAAGCAGCGAGGTTGGGAGCCTGAAGAAATGGCAAGCCTTGAAATTAGATCATTAATTAACCAGCCTTCCTCTCATCCCACCCCATCCCTGTGTCATGCTGCAGGCTCCCGGCCCCGGGACTGCTTTGACATCTATGTGAGCGGACAGCAAGAGGATGGGATTTACTCCATCTTCCCCACACATTACCCCTCGGGCTTCCAGGTCTACTGCGACATGACGACCGACGGGGGCGGCTGGACGGTGAGCGATGTCCCCAGGCTGGGATATGGGGGCTGTGGGTGGGAGATGTCACTCGATGTGTCATGGGGATGGGGCTTGGCTGCAAGCAGGGACCTGGCGAGGGTTCAGCAAGCTGGAGCTTGGGGTTGGGCTGTTGGGTTGTGCCATGGTTGGAACTCGTATTTCATGGCAATGGGGACAAAGGGACCCCTACAGCACAGAGCCAGGTGCTGGTCTGGGGCCATTGACACCCCCTGGCCTCCATCACACCCAACATCCCTCAGCCCAACATAGAGGGCACAACTGAGTGGTGACCATCTCTTTCCTCCCCTTTTTTATGGAAGCACAAAGAAAAGCTCCGTGCACTCACACCCTCCCTCCCCCCCCCCCATAGCATCACCCACCCCAGCTCATTTGTGCACCACTAACGAAGGGGTGCCCGGGGGCACCTCTGCTGCTGTGCTGATTAACTCTCCCTGTCCGTTTCGCTTTGTGCCATGGCTGCGACAGCCCCGTAATCACAGTAATGCAGCAGAGGGCGACAGGGGGATGCAGCCACCCCTCACGTTCCATTGAGTGCCCCCAGCCTGGGGGATGTTGAGCACCAAGCAGAGACCCCAGGGTGGTGAATAGGGGTGACAGGCGGCCTCTCCACGAGGACATGGTCCAGCACCCCTCCAGCTGGGCGCTCTAGGAAATAAATCCCCACGATCTGCTTCCCTTAAGCAGCTTTGAGCGGTGCCAGGAGGCAGCTTAGCCCCCCTTCCCCTCCCCCCCATTGCCTTCCAGGGGCTGATGAGCCTTCAGGCTCGCTCTACCCAGAGCCCACCCAAGCAGACCTGAACATTGGGTTCGCACTGGGGAAACCAAGGCACAGCACAGCAACCCCACATCCTGGGGGTCAGAGAAGACAAAGAGGGGACACTACAGTTCCCAGGGTGTAGAGGGTCCTTGCAAATCCCATGCACTGCCTCCCCCAGCCACACACTCAGGAGCTGCCTGAAGAGCAGCCCAAGGTGATTAGCCAGACACTCAGAGGTTTATTTAAAGCTGCTGCAGCTGGGAAGGCTCCAGCAGGGCCAGAAGGGTGCAAAGGGAGCAAATGCACACCGTGAGCTCCAGCCTTGATGGGGGTCAAAGGACCAAAGCCTATGTTGCATCCCAGCATTACGGGTCAGAGCATCCTGCACTCTGCCACCCCCTGCCTCATGGCACGGCCCAACCCGGCTCCCAGACATCCCCATAGGCTGTGGGAAGGGGGGCTCACCCATCCGTGGTGCTGGTGCACATCGGGGCCCACAGGCTCCAGGTAAAGATGCTGTGGTACAGAGCCTGGGAAATTTCCCTCCCCTCCCCTCCTCCTCTGGAGCCGTACTTCTGACATTTGGGCTTATTTGCATGTGGGGAAGTGGGTGGAAGCAGCTGAATCCATTTGGGCTCGGGAGCTGCTGAGCTAAGCCTTCAGCTGCAAGAGCTGTGGCAGGAGATGGGGTCCATTCCCAGCTGCAGGGCCACCCATCCCCAGCCAGCTCTCTGCTCCCAGCCCACGGGAGCATCTGCATCGCCTCTGCGCTGCCGTTAATTGCAGCTCACCCGGGGCTGACCGCCTCGCAGCACGGGGCAGCACGCTGATATTCCTTCCTTCCCTCTTTCTCCCCCCCCCCCCCCCCACTCCCCGACCCTCCGCTCCTGGCGCTTTATTAAAGCAATAACGGTGTGACGGAGGGCGGCAGCACGGCCTTCCTATCGCCTGAAGACGCTGCTTCGTGTGCCGGGCTCTTTGCAAACTCTCAGCGCTGTTTCATCACTGCCAGGCTGCGCCTCAGCATCTCCGCCCCGCGAGGAGCGGTGCGGTGGGGACGCTGACCCCAAAGGAAGGTGGCACTCCTCCTTTTTTTCTTCATTTTGTCCACTTTCCCGGTTCTGTGCCTTCCCAGTGCCTCCTGCCCCGCTCTGCTGAGCAGCCAGGCAGCGAGCCGGGGCGATGAATATTTCAGCCTAAGCTTTAAAGCGGGGAAGGAAATCCTTTTTGCTTAAGAGGGGGCGATGCATATTTCATGAGGAGGGAAGGAACGAGCAGCCCGTGCTGTGAGCACAGCCGGCCCCGCTTCCCAGCTCCCCTCACCTGCAGCCCTGGCCCCACTTCCCCTCGTGCGTCCCTCTGCGGACCCTCAGAGCCCGCTCACCAAAACCCATCGCTTCCCTTCCCCGTCCGCAATGTGAAGCACGAGGAGGGACCGCACACAAACTCGGGGTGCAGCTTTCCCAGCGCAGGGTGCGGGGTTCTGTGGGACTCCTGCAGCCAAACGTGGGGACCGTGGGGCACGCGGGGTCCCTGAGGTGCCGATCCCAGCCCAAAGCTGCCGACAGCTCGGTAATCGCCGCGCCGCGCCGGGGCTCGGCTAATGAAGATGTGTCCCGTGCGCTTTCCCGAGCAATTGGCCTATTTACAACCTCGAGTCAAAGCCGATTAAATGAGAGAGCCTCAGCATCACCGCTGCCGCCTTCCCTGCGCGGCACGGCGTGGGGAGATCAGCTCGGGGCTCCCAGCCAGCCCCGCCGCCCCCTCACCCACCGAAAGCCCCTTTAAATGGGCTTAGCAGCAGCTTCTCAAGCGCTCAGTGCAGGGATTAAAATTAAGGCTCTAATTCTAGAAGGTAAGTACAGCAGGATCGGCGCTGGACCAGCGCCCGGCCCCATCACACCCGGCCCCAAAGCAGCCGGGCGCTGGGTGTCCCACGGATGGGCAATGGGAAAAACAACACATATGGGTGCTTCCAAGGTCAGGGGCAGCTCGGGGAGGTGGCCCAGCACACAGCGCTGCCTCCCTGCCGGCTCTGAGCATCGCAGCCGTAGGAGCGCAGCGCTCCGGGACCATCTCGCCGGCTCCGTTCTCCTCCAGGCAGGTTGGAGCGGCCAAGTTTAATGCAATTAATCCAGGGCTGGAAGCTTAATTACGTTCGAATGGTCAGACGGGGAGCAGCATTTCTGGATCGTTGTCAATAAATCAAACTCCAAACTAAAGATAAAAGAGGACAAAACATACAGGGCGTGAGATGCTGATGAACAGAGCGAGGGGAAAGGGGAGGAGAGAACAGCTGGGTTGAGCCCGGAGCTGCCCTGCCTTCCCCTGTGTCTTCCCAGGTGTTCCAGCGACGGGAGGACGGCTCTGTGAACTTCTTCCGTGGTTGGGAAGCCTACCGGGACGGCTTTGGGAAGCTGACAGGAGAGCACTGGTTAGGTGCGTGGGGTGTCCTTTGCAAACAAGTGAACCAATGCACTCCAATGGTCAAACCAAGGCACCCTGATGGCCAAGCCAATGCACACAGTGACCAAAGCAGTGCACCCAATGGCTGAGCCAAGGCCCCCAATGGCTGAGCCAAGGCACCCAGTGGTTGGGCCAGCACACCCAAATAGCCAAAGCAATGCACCCAATGGCCAGAACAGTGCACCCAGTGACTGAACCAATGCACCCCAATGGCTGAGCCAGTACCTGTGTCTTGCATGCCGTGGTCAGGCAGCCACAGGGAGTTCAGGGCGACTGCAAGGGTCATCGGTAGGCAGGCGAGCGGTGCTGCCATTTGCACATGGGCTGCACACGTGTCCTTGGCCAGGGCAGCGAGGGCTGGAAGTGGGGATCAGTGCATCCCAGGGACCCCCCTGTGCCCTACTCACCCCACTCCATGTAGGGCTGAAGCGGATCCACGTGCTGACGGTGCAGGGCAGCTACGAGCTGCGCGTTGACCTGGAGGACTTCGACAACGGCACCGCCTTCGCACACTACGGCAGCTTTGGTGTGGGGCTCTTCTCTGTTGACCCCGAGGAGGACGGGTACCCCATCTCCATCGCTGACTACTCGGGGACGGCAGGTAGGGCCCCTCAGGGGACCAAATCCCATCCCCGGAGCATCCACTGAGAGCTGGAAGCTGGAGGGTGGCTGTGGTTGAGTAGCGATGAGCCCGAGCGCCCTATAAGGCACCAAGAAGCTCCATTGAGGTGCACGGGGCTTTGGAAGCCACCCCGAGGGCAGGGATAGGGGTGGGGAGGGCCCTTCACGGCTCCTTTACCTGCGGCAGGAGATTCCTTCCTGAAGCACAACGGGATGAAGTTCACCACCAAGGACCTGGATAACGACCACTCAGAGAACAACTGCGCGGCGTTCTACCACGGCGCCTGGTGGTACCGCAACTGCCACACCTCCAACCTCAACGGGCAGTACCTCAAGGGCCACCACAGCTCCTACGCCGATGGCATCGAGTGGTCCTCCTGGACCGGCTGGCAGTACTCCCTCAAGTTCACTGAGATGAAGATCCGGCCCGTCCGGGAGGAGAATTAGCGGATGGACCGAGCCCCTCCCTGACCCCTGCCCTTCCCACTGCCCCGTGGTTCCTCTCTTCCTGGTGCACCCCATGCCACCATCCTGCCCTGGGGTCCCGTGGGAGCATCTCTCCACTGGGGGCGATGGCTTTGTCCTGACCCCATGCCCTCTGCTCCCCACTGGGATGGGCGTCCCCTCCCTGGGCCACACCGGATGCTCGCGGTGCAGTGGGGACTTGGGGAGCAGTGCACAAGGAGGGGAGGGGATGGAGGGGCTGGAGACCATTTCTGGGGCGCAGAGCCCCCACGGTGCTACTGAGGACAGGGAGGGCTCTGCTGGGTTGGTGCTCACACGAGTGCCAGTGGTTCCTTCTCTGCAAACATTCTCCTCTCTGTCTTCCGAGAGGGGAAGGGACACCTACAGACCTCACTGCCCCTGCTCGTGGAGCTGCACAGCACATGGGCACAGCGCTGCAGGGATGGATGCCCACAGCCAAGCATGGCACAAAGCTGTGCGGTGGCATCAGCAAAGCAGAGAGCAGGAGGAAAAGGAGGAAGCAGGGAAGGCACAACCCCCAGTACAGCTCTGCCTTCCCTGCACAGCTCCTGCCCCGGATGCATGATGGGTTTTCACCATCCAGAAGCTGTGACCTTGCCCTCTGTTTCAGCAGCACCCCCACAGGGCCCCCCGCCCGGCAACCCGCATTCATTTCCATCCCCGATGAGCCACGCTCCAGCTCTGGCTCTGCACCTGCAGATATTCAAAGCCTTTCGTTTCTTCAAATCCCATTAAGGTTTTGCAAAAAGCAGCCCTGAGTGGGGCTTAGCATCTGCAGGGCGCTGATAACGGGGCTGCATCCTCAGCCCACCAGGCACTGTGCTGCTGAGGGGTGCAGCAGCCCCGGCCCCATAGGAACGGGAAAGGCTCCTACAAGGACTTCAATGGGTGCTTTTGTCCAAAACCAACACCAATAAAGCTGGTGTGAGGGGAGGGGAAGCCGGGACCCCCTGCACCTTTGCATCATTTCCCGCAGCACTGAGGATACAGCCCCACAACAGACCCCAACCCCATGGAGAACTATTGGAGCGCCCCGAGGAGGGGAGGACAGACCCAGAGCTGTGCTGCGCGGGGACCCAAAGCACAGTGAGATCAAAGGTTCATTTCTGCACTTCTCGACGTGCTCCTTTTTTTAAGCCTTCCCCTGCTCTCATTCCACACTGGATGAGTGCTTCCATCTGGGCGATTCTCCATCCCTCTGCCCCACGGGGACCGGAGACACACGATGCGCTGGGACCACCCTGAGCCAGAGACATTGCACTGCTCACATCCAACCAGATCCACTGGGGGGGCCCAACACCCCACAGAGGGCAGCAGCCCCCCAACTGCACCCCAAGGGTCTGCAGGGCCGTGCCCACCTTTGCTGTTAGCTCATTGATTTCGGTGGGTTCATATAGCTGGTTCATATAGCATTTGCCTTCGGGAGGAACGACCCAGAGCCCGTGTGTGGGGTCCTTGTGGTCCTGAGCTCTGAATGGACAGGAATGGGGTGTTGTAGTGTGTTGGTAGCACTTCCCTGTGTCCTGCCCCTCCCACCCAGGACTCCCAAACGAGTTCGTTTCGCGTTGCACGAGAGGTATTCCATACAGCCCGAGATGATGGATTTTCCAGGATGAGTGCTGGGAGTGCACATGGCACTCAGTAACCCCAGGCTGGCATGAACCCACTCCCAGTGCCACCTCGCCAGGGTGGCCATGGGGACATCAGGGGACGGCACAGCTGCAGTCTGGTGCTGGGGACTGGAGGGGAGGCGTACGGCTCCAGGCCTGGAGCACGGCCATGTCCCTCCCCGCGGCCGTCGCGTCGTGGTGCTGTGCTGTGAGGTCTCCATTGTGTGTGAGTGGTGTCCAGCGCTGTCCATGTGGACTTTCTGAACTCCTTAATAAAAGGAACTCATCGTTACTGGTGTGCTCTCCTCTATGGTCACAGCACAGGGACACCACCAGAAGGATAGAGGGAGCTGGCAGCCCTTTAGGAACCCCATGGGGAACCCAAACCCAGGGGAAAGCCACAATGTGCCAATGGGCACAGCGCTGAGTGGGGTCCCAGCTCCTTTCAACCACTGCTCAGCCCCATCCCAAGATGTGGGAGGTGACAGCCAAGTGCCTGGCGCTGGAGACCAGCTGGGCTGTAAGCATTGGCCAGGCAGGGTGGGAACAGTTGGGCTTCTCTGTGTGGGGATGGGTCCTGAGTGGGTGTAGGAGTGCAGGAGCACCTGCAGGCTCTGCACACCCATCTGGACCTGCAACGACAGGCTCACATCGCGCTGCAGGTGGGAGTGCTCGTGTCCCCAACCGGCGTCACTGCCGCTGGCTCCAAGCCAAGAGCACCGGCTCCTGCTCAGCCTCTCCTCCAAACGAAGCCACAAATGAAGGTGGCTCATTAACCCTGTTGTAGTGGCTTGGCCAGCCCCATCCCCTCTGTCCCCCCACCTCCCTGCAGCAGCCCAGCCTCCGGCAGAAGGCAATTAGCACCCGCAGGTATTTAATGGCCAGCTCAGCCCGGATGCAGGCAGGGCAGCGCAGAGCTGGGCATCGCCCAAGGCAGAGAGGTGAGTGATGGGGACAGCAGAGACATCCCTGGGCTGCAGGAGAGGGAACACCCCAGGATGGGATGGGGTTGGAGCAGGGCAAGGCGCTCCCTGTGTTTGGCTTTGTGCTGGGAGTGCCCAGGTCAGGGGCAAGGTGGGATGGAGGCACGGAAAGCAAAGCCCATAGCGGGAGGGGAGCTGGGACCCACAGTGCTTTGGGCTCAGAGGGGTCTGCAGGAGAGCAGAGCACCCAGATGGGGGCAGGTGCCCCATCCCCCAACACCAGCAGCAATTTTTAAGGCAGCATCTCCTGAAAAAAAATAATAATAATAATAATAAATTAAAACTCCATTCTCCCTCTCTGAAGTTTTGCAGAGCTGCCCAAGGTCACCCAGGCACCGCTCAGCCCCATAAAGCAGAGCGATGGCTGCAAGCTGCTTCCCCTGCACGCATTAACGGGGCGCTGCGGGTGGCACCTGAGCGCTCAGAGCTGAGCACTGCTCAGGTGAACGCACTTAAGCCCTCCCTGCAGTGCTGCTAAGAGGAGCACGCGGCTGCAGCTCCCATCAGCTGCTCCCATCAGCCTGCCCTGCTAACAGCCCCGCGCAGCCAACCCGAACCGTGCCAGGCCTGGCAGCGGACCAGAGCAGGGACTGCAGGCTCGTAGAGAGGAAGAGAGAGGTCAGGAGGAGAAAAGATGCAGGGAGAGCAGCTCAGTGAGAGTTTGTAGGGGTGCCGGAGGGGTTTTCCTGCTTCTTTAAGGGTTCTGCAGCACATACATGGGTATCTGCCCCATAGCAATACTGGTACAGAGAGGGGATGCTCCACAGGAGAGATGCTCCATGGGAGGAAGCCCTTGATGCCCCCAAGGATGCTGAGCACTTTGCCATCTCTCTCCCTCCCTGTGTCCCCCCAGATGAGAGCATCCTACTCGCTGTCCTGCTTCATCCTGCTCAGCCTGGGGGCCTGCTGCCCACCCCACGAGCCCCGACACCCCGAGGATGTGCTGGAGCCACGCTGGCGAGGAGCGGTGGCTGAGGCCACGGGTCCCTGTGGGTGGGCAGCCCCGACGTGGCGGCGAAGCGAGGAGCTGGGCACGCTGCTGGGCATCGCCCGGGTGCTGCGGGGCTACGGGCAGCAGCACAGCAGGGGCCCACGGGGACGGCAGGAGGGCTCAGAGAAGCGCGGCGGTGGCGGCACGCTGGGGGACCTGGCTGAGGAACTCAATGGCTACAGCAGGAAGAAAGGTGGCTTCGCCTTCCGTTTCGGGAGGTGAGGGCTGCGGGGTGAGCTGCATCCCCACCGTTCCCGATGTCTCGCCGTGGAGCAAAGGAAGCTGCGGGGTGGCTGCCGGGGTGACCTGGGGAGGGGAGGCACCGCGTTTGCTTTGCACTCAGCCCTGCCCCACATCTCCCAGCCTCAGAGATGGAAGAAGAGGAGGGAGCCCTGCATCCCTTCCTTGGGGACACGGCGTGTTGGCCGGGTCCCAGAGCTGTGCGTGCCATGCTGGGACTGCTGTTAAAGATAGAGGGAGGTGCAGTGCAGGGGGTGATGCTGCAGTGACAGTCCCCGTGGGGACAGCCCAATCACGGCCGTGGGTGTGGAGCAGCGCTCTGCGCTCTCCTTCCTATTAATGAGAAGCCCCTCCGGCAGCAAATTCTGCTTAGTGTCACACTGCCACTTGCATGAGTGAGCTCCTACGTGCCAATCCAGACACGGCAGCGGGGCTGGAGAACATCTTACCCCTAAGACATCCACATGAGAGCACGCAAACCTGCCCCGCACCGACCCGATGCAGCCATCCCCAGCGGGCGGCACAGCACTGACTGACCTCCAGCATCCCTGTTCCCTCCTGCCCTCACCCACATTCTCCCATCCAGCCCAGCAATGCAGGAACACCTGGTGCAGAGAGGCTGGAAGAGCCCCGGCTGCCACAACCCTGTGCTCTGGTTCCCCAAAGGCAGTTTGGAGAAGAGCCCCCCAGCAGCCCCAGCCGTTCTGCCTTCTCCTTCAGGCAGATTTAGCACTGCCAATGCCAACACTGCCCTGTGCTCCTGCTAAGGCCGAGCTGTCGGCAATCCCAGCTCCAGCTGCCTCGCTCAGGAAATTCAGCACCAAACGATGCTCCTGTTTCAGTGCAGGCGCAGAAGTGCGGCAGGGCAATTATTTGCAAGCGCTGAGTTGCACCCTCAAAACCAAAGGCTGCGTCAGGACTCGGGCGGGGAAAAAATAAAACATATATATTAAAGAAATCTGCCTCCAAGAGGTGCATTGAAACATCCATCAAGCAGACAGAGCACTGGGCGCAGCAGGGCTGGAGGGGCTGCAGGGAGGGGGACAGGGGTCCATGGGTCAGGGGTGTGGGAGGGCGGATGGACAGACAGACAGATGGACAGACAGAGCAGGGAGCGTGGGCGTGGGAGGGGTAGGATTTGGGGTTTGCAGGGATGCAGGTGGTGCTGAGTTTGGCATGGAGGGGGGGGCTGAGTGTGGTCCCCCAAATCTGAGCTCTCCTCTGCTCCCCAGGAGCCCCCCAGCAGCACAGGGCTGTGGGCACACTGCTTTCCCTCAGTGCTGGGGATGGGAGGCTCTATCGATGTTTCTATGGCAACATTTCTTTCGTCCTCCTTTTTTTCCAAGTGTTCGTAACATCAATAAATATGCAGTGATCAATTTTACCCTGTGCTGGAATGGGAGGGAGGGGAGGAGAGGAAGGGGACTGTTTGGGAGCGGGCTCATCATCCCAAAGAGGAACGGGGTCAGAACAGCATGACAAAGCCACGTGCCCAGTAAGGGAGGCTCTGATTGAGGCACAACCTTTCTCTATGCTGTTTCAAAGCAAAAGCCAACGCTTGCTGCAGTGCTCACCTGGGGCAGAGCTGCACAAGTGCCCACAGTCGTCCTGAGATGGCCCTGTGCTCTGGGCAGTGGGTGGTGGGGAAGGGGCTGCACCAAGGGACACCAGGAACCCCCAACCAGGATCCCATCACCTGGGTTTGTCCTCATCCCTCTGTGCTGCCGGCACACAGCAGGCACAGCAAAGCTCCCAGACACGAGTGGGTGCTTGGCTCGGATTGAAGAACGGCCAAAGGACTCCTAACAAGGGGCTACAGCATCCCTGCATCACTGAGCACTGATGGGACCTTCAGCAGAGGTGGAAGGATCAGTGCACATCCAAGGGCCAGGCAGGGAGCTGCACCCATCAGTGTGAGCAGTGCTTCACACATCTCCAGCACCAACCCAGCTGGGGAAAGATAGTTGCACACAAAACACTGACCACATTTTCCATCTTATGACAAGCAACTACTCAAAAAACAAGGCAGGATGACATTAAAGGGAAACTTAAAAGAGTGAACATGGTAATTTCGAAGGCACAAAAAGCAAAACAAAAACACAAACACAGCTATTTTTCCCCTAGAGCACTCTCACTTTCAAGCTCAATAGCCTTGAAAATTGGAGCAATCAAACTGTTAAATGCATCGATCTGTTAAATCAACTCCTACTGTACTCGGCTAAATTTAGCCTTTAATCCCTCTTTCACTCCCAACTCCAGATCCCAGGGCTTTCCCCAGCTGGGTCAACTGACCTCTGCCTTCCCACGCCAGCAGACCAACCCAGCAAACAGGGATGGATCCCCAGGAAGGACCCCATGCAGGCGGAGCTTCTCCATCTCAGCCTACAGGCTCTCAGCATCCTCAAGCCTGGATCCAGCCCCACACAACCCCAGCCAGGGCTCCTGCTGAGCTCCCATACCCCGTGCTGGGGCTCAGAGTGCAGATTGATGAGGGGGTCAGAAACGGGGTGACCTGGGACGGAACCCAAAACCACCAGCGAGCAACCGCAGAGCCTGGGGCACAGCGCTCCCACCTGCCCTCTCTTCCTTCTCTTCCTGCTTTGCCCTCTGGCATCTCGGGCTGATGGTTGGACTGGATGATCTTGGTGGTCTTTCTGGCCTTAGCAATTCTATTATCTTCATTTCTTAAGGCACAGCATCTCCTTTCAGACACTGCTTGGCACCCAATACCAACCTCAGTGCCACCCCCCCTGCCCAAAGGTGCCCTTCAGCAGAGGCAGCTGGCACTGAAAACATTTGTTAACAGGCAAACACGGGTTTTCCTCAACATTGATTTATTTTTAAATACACTACGCAAGAGAGGCCGGAATAAAAAATGAATCAAAAAAAAAAAAAGGTAGAGAAAGAGAGGAGGCAGAATTGAAAGTCATGTACAGAAACAATCTGTACTGGACCAAATTAAAGAGGAAACAACCCCCTTAAGTATCGCAGAGATGAAGGACAGAGCTATTTACACACTGTAAAAAAGACAAGTCTACAAAAGTAGTGTAATAACGAGATACAAATGTATAATATAGTGGCACAATATGTTATCAAAGTAAAAACAGTACCTCCAGGAAAGAGACAGTCCAAGGTGTTTTGTTTTCTCTTACATTTTTAAAGGCAGCCTGTGGCAGAAGTGTGTATTTTCTTTTAAACATTTGTCATGGGTTAAGTCAGGGCTGTTTGTGAGGGCGAGGAACGGCGTGAACACACAGAGGGAACTACTGGAAATCATATACAAAACGTCAGTTCCAAAGAGAACAGCATAAAATACAGTTGAAGGCAATCAGTGTTTAAGATACACAAGAGGGGCCACAAAAGTTACGGGGAACAGGACACAGAAAATATGTTTTTTTTTTCTCTTGTTTGGAACTGTTAAGAAGTTAAATTGCACTGTTAATAGCCCTAAACCTTGCTTTTTCACTACAGTCACAGGTCACAGTTAGTCCCCAGCTGTGTCACATCAGCTGGGAAGGTTACAGGACCGTGGGCAGGAAGCCCAGCAGCCTTGCTGTCATCATTTTGGGGCAGTTTCCTTGGGAGATCTGCCCAAAGAGAGGTGGCTGCAGTCTTCACAGAGCCTCACACGACGGGTGCAGCCACACAGCCATGAAGGCGATGACAGTTCCAACCCCAAGAACCGGCGTCCGAGCTCTCCACAGGGAGCTGGCACTGGCATGGCAAGGGAAGGGCACCAGTCTCAACAGGAGCACAGGAGCCAGGCCCACAGAACAGAAAAGGCTGCAAATACAAGTAGAGAAACAGCAGTTCTTGCCCGTCGGCGATGCGCAAGCTCAACTGAAGCAACTGCTGCAGGCACAGTGGTATCTTTGAACTCGGCCCAAGCTATCCCCTCCTGTCACCCACAGAGCAGTGCTGTGCTCAGCACCGCCTGCTGCTCCCACACCTCCTCTGCCACCCCCTGCCCCGAGCACCAGCCTGAATAACGCCAGCAGCGTCCTTCTTCAGCCCTCTGCCAGTCCTCTAGTGCTACCGGGGGAGATCTGCAAATGCTGCTGCATCAGTGGGTGCTGCCTGCGACAGTTTGAACCCAGGCAGCTCAGCTGAGCTCAGCAGCATCAAGGAAAAGCTGAAAACACAGATACAAAGGGCAGCAGGTGGAATCATAGGAAGAATGTGAGTAAACATCACTTGTAGCATTCTATCGTTCTTTAAAGTCACATTAACAACTTCCCACCCCCCCTCCTCTCTCAGGCTCCAAATCTGTCGCATGAATGCCAGGCTAAATGTCAGACTCGGGCCAGGGATGCATGCTGCAGCTCTCCCAAGAAATGCAATAGGTATATTGCTATTCAGACACTCAGCCTTGTGTACAGTGGGGCGGAGGGGCAGAACGCAGTAGGAAGTCCTCCTGAGGAGGATGGCATCTCAGCGTCCATCAGTCTGGCTTCAGTCTTAACGTTTTGTCCAGAACAATAAAATATTAATAAAAAGGCATGACGTGACATCAGCACTTAGACTCGTAGTCCACAAGGCAGGAACTCCACAGATAAGACGATTACAAGTATATGAAACACAGGGAATCTGGGCTAAGAGGGTGAAAGTGCCTCTTGAGCACAGCCCTGCTCTTTGGAGCTGGGGCGTCCATCAACAGTCTGCGCCTTCCGCACAGCCCAGACCCAAACGCCCCAGTCCTTGGTCAGTCCACACATGCTGTTACTCTCTCCACAGTTGACTTTGGCCCACTGTGATGTATTATTTTTTTTCCCAACCTGGCTTCTGCTACCTCTGAACAATGTCGCTGATCTCTTTCACAGAACTGAGCAGTTTGCTAAAGTCCTGCGTGGCCGCAGAGCCGCTGCCAGCCGTCGCTGGGCAGATCTGAAGCTCTCGCAGGTTGTTCTCCAGCTTATTGATGGCCTCCCGAAAGGCAAATTTGTTCCTCATCTGCTGTATGGAGTCCACGTAGCTCACGCAGAAGGTGTAGAGGTTCTTGCCAGCCTCCAAGACAGTGCTGTGGCTGGCCATTTGTTCAGAGTTCTTGCTAATGGCGAGCCGTAGAGCCTCGGTGCTTTCCAGCACCACCCCTTTGGTGATGGCGCCGCTGGCAATCCTCTCTGGGGGCTGGCGGGTCTTCCGCAGAGAGACCCTGGTGGATATGAGAGGGATGAAGGCCGTGGACGATGGCTGGTCCCCCCCCGGGGCAGAGGGTACAGATGAGGAAGAGGCAGCTGAGGTTGCTGTGCTCATCAGCAGCTTTGTAGAGGACTGTGGCTTTGGTACAGAAGGGATCCCTAGCTTTTTCACACCTTCCCCCGACTGGTTTGGCTTGACAGCTTCACTGCTCACAGCATCTGCAACCTGAGTCAACTGTTTGGATTTAGGACCAGACACCACATCTGTTGCTGCTTCGTGGCTGGGACTGTGAGATACTTTTCCAGGCTTGCCAACAGAGGATGAAGACAGTGGAACCGGAGGGGCTGGCTTCAGCTTCGATAACTTCCCTTTGTCCTTCCCTGCCAACTCTGAGGTCTGCTTGAGCCTCCTCAGCCGCGGCTCCTCGACAGAAGCTTTGCTGGCACCT
Organism: Centrocercus urophasianus; assembly: GCF_019232065.1. Lineage (NCBI taxonomy): Eukaryota > Metazoa > Chordata > Aves > Galliformes > Phasianidae > Centrocercus > Centrocercus urophasianus. The sequence goes on along the minus strand of NW_024884911.1, from coordinate 4,409,809 downwards.
GCAAACGCAGCAGAGTTGGGTTTGGCAGCAGAACCTTGGTCCGTTGTCGCAGTGGTACCTAAGGCACTGGATTTGACTCCATCGTCCTTGTGCAGCACGCTGGAGGAAGGGGGGACGGCGGGTTGCCTACGGCCAAGTTTTGGAGTCAGAGTGGGCGGGCTGGAGCCAGGACTCGACTCCGCATCTTTGAACACATCATCAGTGGTCTCTTCGTTTTTCTTAAGCAGCCGTGGAGGGGGGGTCACCGTCCCCCTGACAGCAATGTCAGTCTTGGCCTCATTGGCCCGTTTTCGAGGCAGCGCTGGCTTTTCACTTTTGTGTCCCCCAAAAGTGGAGGAATCAAACTGGCGTCCTGTGGACTGCAGATCCCGAGGCAGAGTCACAGATTTCCACTCCGTGTCCTTTGCGCCGTGGGGCACACAGGAGGCTGAGCAGGACCTTAAGAAACGCTTGCTGGAGTTGGAGCTGCTCTCCTCCTCACCAGACACCCCCCGGCTGCTGCTCATCGTGCTGGACTTCTTCCTTAAGTGGGGAGACAAAAACCCAGAGTTCCCAGCGACAACCCCATTGGTGACACCAGCCCCGTTGCTTGGGCTCTGGAACTTGGAGGGGTCAGCTGCTTCTGTGGGAGGAGCAATGAAAGCTCCATTGCCAGCATCCCTGCACTCCTCCTCCCCACCCGCCCTGCGGTCCGAGTGGCCATCCATCTCTCGGAAAGAGCTGCTCCGTTTCGGAGGGGTAGGGGCAGTCTTCTTCTTCTTCTTGATAAGGGCACTGAACAGGTTGGGCTTTTTGTCTTTTGGAAGCAGCCTCTCATCTTCATTCAAACTGCTCTCCAGGGCCACTCTCTCTTTCCGTGGCAGCAAAGGAGAAATAGCAGGTTCATGGTCCAGAGGGTCTGCAAGGGAAAGAAAAGAGACTACTGAGCTTTGCTTCAACAGCCAGGAGAAGCTGCTTTCTTCCAGGATCTAAAGCATTTCAGCACCTCCAAAAGGTGCAGGTTCTGAAAAGAAAACCACCCTCGGACCAGGAGTAATGCAAGTACAGCTACACTGAAGCCCAGACTGAACGTGATCCCTAATGCCCCACACACTCACCTGCCAAACTACGCTCCCTGTAGGATTCTGGAGCAACTAGGAGCAACATACAACCACAAACTGTTTACGTTCAGATTCCCATCCTCGCATCTAGAGACTTTGTCTGAACTTCATACTGAGAAGAAGACAAATATAATGAGGCTGCTTCTTCAGTCCCTGTGAGGTTGCTGCCTTTAGAACAACTGACCCTCTGAATTAATAAGAAATCTATGTAATCCACCCTTGTTCTTTTAGCTTCTGATACTGCTAACCTCCTTCCCTGATGTCATTCTTCATAGGGAATGGAAATAACTCTTTCACAAGCAGAAACCAAGACTCCCTTGGCAGCTGAATGCCTCAGGTCACATCACCACGAAGATCAGCGCAGTAGTGGAGGGGAGTGGGAATAACAGCCTCCTTCAGCAGGACTGCTCCAGAAGGAAGCGGTGGGGTGACCCTTTCTCCACTTACAAGAGGTATTTAAAAATGAATAGTGGTTTATAATAAATTTATACTGAGTCCTGCATGTCTCTGTATTTGACTGACTGGGGGTCTCATTGCAGGCCAGGCACTCAGATGGCATGCTAATTCAAGAGAGCAATGCCTTTAGGGCAGCATATACATTTAGAGCTCAAGTAGGTAGTAAGAAAGGAGATGAAGCAGACACATAGATCAAAAGAAGGCAGCTTCTCAGTCACATACCGGTGATCACCATGCAGAGGGCAGGTTGAGGAGGGAGAGTTAGAAGAAAAACAGCCGTGTTCTTTGGGAGAAGAGCATGCTTCCAAAGGACCGAGTGCTGAACCATTCATATGTAAACTGAGGTAGACCTCAACAAATAGAAGAGCTGCTACAGCTCTTCAGGTGGCCAGGGCTGTACTGTGACCAGACACAGCAGAGCTGTGGGGACCCAGGGAAAACCAGCAGCTTTCATTAAGGACCAGCTTCCAGCCACTGGACTATGAGAACACTGACAACCGAACAGGAAATTGCAATGAAACCTCTATGGGAAATGTGTTTTTCACAATAAAGACTGAAATAATAACCAGCATAATGTTAAAATCACATTATTCCTGCTGCACTCGAATCTCTCAAAGTCCTTAAGTATTTAAATGAAGCTATTTGACTTCAAAGCTTACAAAACTAGGCAATTATGCCTCCCATGTACAGCAGGCTGGATTTACCACTGGTCCTTAACACCATGTTGCATTAATTAAGTTACAATAAAAATACAGGCATACTGTGCTCAATATTTAAATCTTTTTCCAAAAGAAACAGAAGATTCCTTGTATTTTCATTAGAAAACAAGTCAATTCATAAGTCAGTACGTTCCTGAGCCCTTCTGTAAATAACTTTCTTTTCTCTTTAAGTCACTGACACCTTTCCAACATTTTACACTCCCCCTGTGTTGTTTTTTTTCCTTCTTTGTTGAAAGGTACATTTGCTTCTCAAACATGTACCACTAGGTGAGTTTGTCATCATCCAAAATAGGTCAGTCATACGTATGGTCAGACAGGGTGTGTTTATCATGCACTGTATTTTGTTTTTATCTTGCTCTTTTTCAAGCAAACTGAATACAAATCTACTGTATAAATTCAGTGTCTTACCACTGCGTTCATTACCTCAAAATGGAAGAGAAATGCTTGGAGAAACTGATTGAATAGAGTTTAATTTCATGGAAGATTCTGTAAATACCTCTTTGTCCCTTGCTGCAATTATATTTGGTACCTGCCAAGAGTAATATTCTTCACTGCTGCAAGCACAGAACTGGTATGATGAAACAGTGAAGAAACCTCCCTTATGGGGCTTGCTAAACCTGAGCAATCGTGCTGCTTTAAATTATGCAGTGTGGTAGTGTAAAGAGGCTTGAACACAGCAGATTACCCAGGGCTCGGATGCTGTGGGAGATCCCACTGATAGCTCCTACCAGGGAATGGGAAGAGAATGTGACCAGAGGGCTGTGCTCAGGCTCTGGTCTATAGGGAGCTGTAGGCAATTGCCATTAAGTTGAAAGAACTCCTAGGATTTCTCTAAGCAACGGCAGGTATAGCACCAACTGCTCAGCCAGCTATGGATTCACACTTCCAGATGCTCTATGTTTGTATCTGGTCCCAAGATTAACAGCCTGCCTTTCTGTAATAAGCGATAAAAGGAGTTCTGAACGCAGGAAAGCAAATCCAGCAGCCTGCCACCCAGAAATACAGTGCTGATAGACAAAGATGGCACCTGTTTTCAGACGTGGCTTTTCCTAGGCGAAGACCTGGGCATGCCTTTTGTTTTTCTATTGTTTCCTGAAGGAATAATGACTTTAATTAAAACCTACCACATTCCCCCTGGCCTCGAGCATGTGCAGTCTCCAAGCCCTCGTTGGCATCTTTGCTTTCAGCAGCTCTCCTGGATGTTCGTGTCTTGGTTGGTAACTCTGGGGCCTGAAGGAAATTGCTCACTACACTCCTCATGCCCTTCTTTCCCAATTCCTTCTCCACCTCTGCAACGCACAGAAGAAAAAAAAACAGATCACTGTAATACACAGAATATAAAAACCAGAGCACTGCTCCGAGTTAACTGCACAAAAGAAAGGAAGCAACACAAAGAAGAAGATCCTTAGGGCTGGTCAGCCATTTGGCTCGTTATATCTAGACACAGGCCCCTGTGAGCTATGTGCACAGTCCATGACACAGGTGCCCCCTGTCCCTGGAACTGCCAGCCCCAGAGGGCCCCAGACCTACCATCAGATATGCTGGATTCCTGAAACATCGTCTCAAACGCCTGATGGATCTCAGCAAAAGAAGGCCTGTCGGAGGGGCTCCACTGCCAGCCTGCAAAAACACCAGCACTGAGAACTTCCTACCAGCACCACACAACCATTAGGGCACAGCAGGAGGTGCCAGCTATCACAGTTCCTTTTTATAAAACGGCTGAGAGAAAACACCAACATGGAAACGCAGTGCGAATGGTGCTGGGCACCTGCAACCACCACTGAGCCAAAGTAAGGGCAGGGGAGGAGCACCTCAGGAAGTAAAAACACCACATCACAAGTCCCATACCAAAAAGCCACGGTGGAAAAGCAACACCCAGCCCCTTAAGAAGCCCACCAACCTCCTGTGCCACCCCTGCAGCACAAGTTTTTCTGTAAGCGGTCAGGAAAACGGAGGAAAAAAAAACCTCTGAGCTGAACAACAAATCTCTCCCCAAGGCCTGTGAGCTCCCAGCAGGGAAGAATGGCTGGCTTCACAGTGCTTCCATCCTTTGGGGAAAGCAGCTTTAACCAAGCATCTCCACACAGCACTGCATCTTCACTAGAACCAACAGAGAGTTTCTCATTTCTGACCAGATGCAGCCACTTTCATTGCGTTTCCAAAGAGCCACAAAGCAGCATTTGCAAAGCTGAAGAACACTTACATGCTCTCATGAGCTCATACACTTTCTCAGGACAGCCTTCAGGGCGCTCCATGCGATAGTCTTTCTCCAGCAGCTCATAGACTTGAGACAGGTCGATCCCAGGGTAAGGGGACATGCCATAGGTCGCAATTTCCCAAAGCAGAACACCAAAGGCTGCAGTGGGCAGAAAAGAAACAAAAGAAAAAAAATCAACAAACCTTGTTTTCATCTTAAATTTGAGAAGACTGTTTAGTGGGAGCAGTCACTAAACAGTGCAGCACACTTAAACCAGCTCTGAGTGGCTCAGACTCCATGCTCAGCATTAGCTTCACTGTTAAAGCAGTGGAACAAGCCCCTTCGTCAGCACAGACAAGTCTCCTGCGATATGACAGAATAGAATTAGACTAATTTTGAATGTATCAGTTGTCTCAAACCTGAACGCCTTGAGATCCTTCAAGTCCTATTAAAGGCACAATTAAGAGACTTCACAGTGGATTAGCTGAAACTGTTTCACTGCAGCACTGCAGTCTCTCTCTCAGTTTGACAGCTCCTCTCATCTGCAGTCTCTCCCTAGAGGACTGGCACGTTTTAATAGCTCAGTGTTCTTTTGGGGTGCCCTTGTTCAGCTGCAGACTGGAAGGGAAAGAGGGGCCTGGCAGTGAGAGCAGATTTTCAGCAGATGCGACCAACGGGACCAAGTCTGCGTGAGACATTTTGGTCACAGGGAAAGCTGAGCAGAAAAAGGGAGAGCACAAAAAGGTTCTTGAAACAGGAGAGGCATTCAAGTCCCCAGACTCAGTGGGGATGCAGGTCAGCACCGGGGTCAGGCAGCTAACCCAGGAGTCAGCCATGCAGAATAGACTCAACACCAGTTCAACAACCTGCATGTAATTGGTTCAGTCACCCTATTCTGGTCTTAAACTGAAGAGAAAGCGATTACAATTCTGCATAAGTAAGGAAATCACATCACATTACATGGTAACACCACCAAGGGCAATTTACATTAGACATTTCTGTGCACAATTTTCTTTGATTTCTGTCTCGGGGCAGCGAGGTGAAAAGCATCTAAACCCTGGCATGGCCAGCAGCAGCCATGACCTCTGGGGACAGCCAGCTCGCTCCGATCAGATCCCCAAGTCCACCGCACTGACTGTCACTCTGCAAGGTCACACCAAGCCTAATTAAAGATACCCAATATTCCTTTCAGATCTCCAGGACTCCACCACTGCAGTACAGCAGGGCTCCCTGCAGCCACGCGGCCAGCAGCGTCACACAGCAGCTTGGAGCAGAAGAAATGCTTAGCTCAGCTCCCTCATCTCCAAAACATTGTGTGTCAGCCATGCCCTATGAGATCCCTCAAAACAAAGCCTCTTCTCTGCACCGTTTCCTCAAAACTCCAGAGAACTTCACTGCTGCTTCACCACTGTCTGATCTTTTAAATGCACAGCAGATGCTGGGGTAACGTTTTCAAAGTGCCCCTGGGACGAAGTCCTGCAAACTTGTATCGTATGTCACCGGGCACTTCTGAGAATTTGACCAGTAGCTATGGGAGAGATATAAAACCCAAAGAAAGGCTGATAAAAAAGTAGAATGAGATTCTCTGCAGTCAGATTTCATAGAATTTAGCTCCATTTAGCTAAGCCTAGTCTTATCATCAGCACCTCAGGGCTCTTCAATAACCATTCGTCATCAAATTTTCTCTCTGTTTCTGCTCATCTCATTCCAAAGATTATTCTTTTAAAATGCAGAAAGACGAGCTCGGAGCTATCACCAGACAGACAGATACACACATAATTTTTTAACATAAAATGAACCAGATCCTCACTTTTCTCCTTAAAGTAGTTTGAAAGTTCCTGGCGATAAAGCAATATATTGCTTCACAGCTCTGTGCCAGAGCTCCATCAAGTCAGCAGCACAGCTGCCCTGCAGCCCCATTTCATACAATTCTATAAACACCACGGTGTCCTTTGTTTTCATACTTGTCAATGACTCCAACATGCAAAGCCAGGCCTGCATCCTCAGTTCTCCACACCAAGACCGACTTGGCAGAGATTAATTCCTGCGCTCTGATACAACAACGCAGCTCAGAGAGGGGAGCGTGCTCTCTCCTGAGATGTTTCGCAGCATCCTCAGTTCACAGCCCAAAACAGGACAGGAAGGCTGCACAAGACTATCACCTGAATTAATTTGCTCATGCAAATTCTTACCCCAGACATCAGATTTAATGGAGAACTTGTTGTAGGCCAGGCTCTCCGGTGCTGTCCACTTGATTGGGAATTTGGCCCCAGCGTGGGCAGTGTACGTGTCACCTGTCATCAGCCTGCTCAGGCCAAAGTCTGCCACCTTCACCAAGTGGTTCTCCCCTACGAGGCAATTTCTGGCAGCGAGGTCCCTAAAAACAAGAACAAAAACAGGCAATGAGAAGTCTATCCTGTCACTTGTAGCAAGAGCGAGGAAACAGCAAGAGGCAGCTCCCAAAAAACCCGGGCCTGCATGTGATGATTTTGATCAGGGGATTACACAGAAATTATGCAGCTCTGCGCACACATGGAAGAGGGAAAGTTATTTTCCATTCCGGCTTTGTAAGACTGTCAGCCCAACTTTTTTTTTTTAATGCAGAACGAAAGCTCCAAGAACCCCCTCACTTTCAATAAAAGCTGCCACCCTCAGGATAAAAATAATGTAAAGAAATGTCAGTGCTCAAGTTATCAATAGCTGAGGAGGAGCGCTGAATTAAAGACGTCGCAGCGCCTCCCCTTCTTGCCCACCTCCCCAGCGCTTCCATGACCCAAACACCACCACTCACCCTCCACAACTCCTCTCCCAGTCCCCGTTCAGTGCCAGGTTTAACTCCCTCCCAAGTGCCACGTATCTCACAGCACAATGTTTTGTACCATACCCTCCCCAAAAAGCCACGGGTGACCATAAGGACTCAGTGACAGCACCCACAAAAGCAGCAACCCAGCTGCCTAGCGAGGAGGCAGGACAAAGCCTGTGTGGGCAGCTGCAGGACAGCAGTTTCTTCTTACTCTTTCAGCCCTAATCTTCAAACAAGAGTAGTTCTGCCCTTTTCAAACTACCCTGGCCTCTGCTATCAGTACTTATGTTTCCAGAAGGCTGGATTATAAGCAGATTGAGCCTTTCCTCCATGTTTTTTCACCCTGGCAGGTGAGAGATGCACACGTTGCATTTGCCACCTCCCTGCTCAAACATGCTGCCAGCATCCTCAGCAATGCATAGAAACGTAAAGCACAGAAATACATTTCTCCTAATACCAGGTTTCATTAAAAACACTTTTTCAGATTATGTTACATTGAACTAAAAATTGATTCTACCAGAAAAGGTGAGATGTTGTCTAGATACGAGGCAGACTCTGCTGTTTCTTTTGCTTGTTCTGCTCAATGGGAATAAATTAGGGGGAGAAAAAAGTACATCTTACTAGAAGGCCATTATATTTTCACAATGTTTTTGAATGTATCTTCTTATCAATCCCGATTACTACAATGTATGTCTAAATAAAAGCTCCTCTTCATAATCAAATTCCTCCCCCTTCCTGATTCATTAAATGAGGTCACAGCCCAGCATTTGAATTCACGGATGTGAATTGTGACAACACTCTTAAAATAATTGGGTAGGTGGGTATGGGGGTGGCTGATAAGGAAAAATGCTACTATTTATTTTAGATAAATGGGTCATCAGAAATAAGATGAATTGAAATGAATGGGAGAGCAGACAAACGGGACTCACACAAAGCAGATTTTAAAGCTCACTTCCCACAGGCTGAAGGGAAGGAATACTTTCAACAGAGCAATTCAAAGGGTGGAAATTTTAATTGCAGCATCACCGTTTGCTTCATTGACTGATAGAAGCATTTAAACAGCTCCTTCAGGCAGCAAAAGCAACACATGTCTGAGGAACACCGAAAACTTTACACGCGATCTTCATATTTGCCTCTATAAAAAACATGTGCTAATTCCACATTCTAGCTAATTGGGCAGGAAAGGTCACACTGTGGCACAGAGAACATCTTGTATTGAACTCAGCAGCTCTCATCTCTCACACAGGATGTGTCATTATATTGCTAGGAGGTCGCTCCTACAGACAAAGAATGCAAAGCTCCAGCTATAATTGCAGCACACTTAAAGGTCAGAGTCTTTGGGACTTCAAGACTGCAAAGACATTATTAAAGTCAAATAATTTGGACAATGGTGGACAATAATCTCTACAGAGGAGGAAAGAAGTGAAATAAACAAGAATGGACACAGGGTGAGGTGGCACTAAGAGGGTGGCTTTGCTGTGAGCACCTGCACACACCCAGCAGTGTCACCTGTCTGCAGCAGCCTTTAATGGCTGTTGAAATCAAGGAAGGAGAAGAGGCTTATGTGAGCCACTAAGAGCCTGTTACTTGAGGAAGCATTTATGTCTAAGGCGTTTGTTCAAACTGAAAAAGCACTGGTATGTCTTTAACCTATGTCTGCTTCAAAATAGAAAAAAAAATGGAGAAAAGCAATCAGAAGACATCCTGTAGACAGGTAGAAGAGCATCCTATAGACAGGTCAACACACTGCACCAGAACATAGCAGATAGACAGGGTGTTCAACATAGGACACGGGATGCAGCTGAAGGGAAGGCTGTGACAATCTTAAAATACATCAGGAGATGTAGATTCCGATTCAGATCGGATTCAGGAGCACTCAGTGCCATTCGTACCTGTGGATGAAGTTTTTCTTCTCCAGGTACTCCATGGCTGAAGAGATCTGGGTTGCCATGTAGAGCAGCACCACTGCATTGACCTCCTGCCGGTTGCACTCACGCAGATAATCCAACAGATTCCCATAAGTCATGAACTCTGTGATGATGTAGAAAGGAGGTTCCCGTGTGCACACCCCTAAGGACCAAGACAAAGTTCACTATCAGTACCTGAGAGTATCAGTGACCCTTCAAGTCTGTCATCTCAGGCAACGTATATCTCTAATGGCTGCAAACAGGGGGACTGCACAGAGAATGAGTTTTGCTTGGAAGTGGTTAACAGAGGATTTTAATTTCCTGCTTCAGGCTCTGGCAACTTAAAACGTTAGGGAGACGAGATCATTAAAAATCATGCATTACCGGTACAAATCGTGAATTTTGCCAGACAATAAGAGCCTGTATTTAAAGCCTTGGTATGGTAAGCAGCTTATCTGCTCCTTAACATCCATATCACTGCACAAGGGTTTAGTTCAAATCCCCCTGCTTGGTATTTATCACTTACCTAATAATTGCACCAAGTTCGGATGCTTGATCTCCTTCATTACTGCAGCTTCTTTCAAGAACTCTTCCACCTCCATGGTATCCTCCTGCAGAACAATAGCAAAGCTTTGGCAAGGACAGCGTGCACAGAGGAGGACACAAAAAGAACTGCAAAGTGACAGCATCAGCCCCAGTTCTTTCAAGGTAGTTTTTCCCTGTAGCCACATCACAATGCCAGGGAGCAAGGAACATTTTTTGTTTTGCTGGGGCTTTTTTTGTAGGATTTTTGTAAAAACACGTTTTTATCACTCTTATTGTAAGGGAGCTTTTTTGGGCAAGAAAATCCATATCCCTTTTGTGAAGGGCCTCTCACAGGACGACTCAGGAGTTGAAAAGGAAAAAGCTCAGCGCGCTTGTTCCTAACAAGAAAAAAAACCCACACAGAATCAACAGCACGGAAAGAAATGAAACAGGAACAGAATCAAAAGAAAGCCTACACCCAAGCTAAGGTCTGAGCCACTGCTGAGATGTAAGCCCCCAGTTTCAGTGGGTCTGAGCAAGAAAACCCCACTGCAAAGAGAAGCACGGCCAACAGCAGGGGAATTGAGAGCCCGAGGTTTCACAGATTTCATCCCTGGCATTTAGAGCCTGACCCATGACGCAATGGGTCTGGGCAGATGTGTCACTGCCTATTTGTTGAGCACCATGAAGTTGCTTGGCACAACAGAAAGCTGAGGAAGATCCGATCTTGCTCAGAAGATACATATTCTGAAGCAAATATACCCCCACGGCCCGAAGGTCATTTCAAAGTGGTGCAAAAATACAGATCCATTCCTAAAGCAATGTTTCTTTCTAAATCCATATTTTTTTTTTTCATCGGTGGATTAATGTTGACAGCCTACATGGACGAAGTGTTTTAAGGAAGGATTGGAAAGGATTTACTGCTGCTGGTGAGAATGATAACAGTGGGCTGCTGCTGTAAGATCCAGCCAGCACTCTGCTCTGCAGTTAGCGATGAGAGCCTCTTTCAAACAGCTTCAATCCATCATTCACTATTCGTTGCCAATTAGCTTGATTGGCAGCTGTGTTTTTCTGAACACGCTCTGTCAAAACGAATCGCCCAAAGGTCCTGGGGAACAGAACTGTAAACCATTTTCTTTAGCAAAGGAAACAGGGTTAATAATCCAGGTTGCAAAACGACCCTAAACACGCACTTATCTTATGTATGCTATGCAGGCTGCACAAGGCTGTTCCTCTGCATTGCTGCTCCGTGGTTTTAAATCTACTGCCTCTCACTGACCAAATTAATAGGAAGGATGCATGCAGAGAATTACAGTAACAGTGATTTCCCTGAAAATCTGATGGCAGAATTTTACCAGCTTCCATCTTCTGCTGTACAAAACCACAGAATAAATAAAACAGTTCCAGCAATACGGTATTTTCCCAGAAAAACAGGGCAATGCCTCAAACCTGCACTTGCACAAAGCTCACTAAGGAACAGCTCCATGCTGCCCCATCTGCTGGGGTAAGAAAACATTAAATAAAGCTGGGCAGCTCCCAGCAGCTCAACCACTGAACAGCCCTCTAGGGAACCGAGTTTGGGGCACAAGCACAGCAGGCTGCAGAATGAGCACAGGCACTGAGACAGGGCACGATGCTCCAGTGCAGTCCCTGCAGCCCTCCTGCCACTTTCAACAGGCTCAGGAGCAAAAAAGCAAACACAGAGCACGTCGTGTCATGGCCACAGACCCTGTGAAATCCTGCTGTGTCTGATGCAGGTCGCTGGGTTTCCCATTAAATATTCCTGTGGGAACCATCTACACCCCAACACGCTGCCTAGCATTTGCCAGTTGCATGAGGCTGAAAAAACAGCCTGTGCTGCATTTGTCTTCTCGTGTGATCCAGGCTCTGTGCTAGCTGTAACACACAGAAAACTGAACGACAAATGGGTGCTGCTGAGCACTGCTCCACAACATGAACTGCGTGGATCTTCGGTGCCTTCAACCCTCCCTCCCCTCCATCCTTCTTCTGGAGTAGACAGGGAAGGAACAAGGAGAACCGTGTGAAGCTGTGAAAAACATTCTCTGGCAGAAAATGAAGCGAGTCACTTGAAGCTGCCGAGGGCTTGTTTTCCCATGTAGAACTGGAATATAAATGCCATTTTTAAGTATCGCCCAAAACTTTGAAGGCAGCTGTAGCCCCACCTGTCAAGCACTAGACTGATGGATTTAAAGAAGGTGGAGTATAAATTTGCTTTTAAGGATGGTTTTAGTGTGCATAATTGCAGACTGAAGTGTTTCTTAACTCTCTTCTTGGTTCTTCCTGCATTCCCCAGTGGCACACACTGTTCCATATTACATTATGAACCACTTTCAGTCATGTTTCATTAAATATTTATTTGATGTATTCGAAACAGTCATGGTCTGTACTGAGGTTTCTCCAACGCACAAACAGAGATTCGATGGCACTACGCGTCGTTTGCCTTTCTTGATGGGTTTTAGAGACATGGTACAGGAATGCAGCAGTGATACTCCGGTACAGACGAGGGACAGGAGGCATCGGGGATCCTCACATCAGAGCCAGGAAGCAGAAAGAAGACGCTGCAGCAAACTGAACGTTCCGAGAAGCAATCTGTCTCTCTCATGTATGGCGTGGACTCTTTGCTCCCCCTGCTCGCAGCCCGGTCCCGCCGCACAGCGCTCCGAGCAGCCCCGCAGTCCCCGTGCGGTGGCCCTAACGCTAGGTGTCACCCGCTGCCTGTGGAAGCTGCTGCTTCTGCTCTTCTCCACTGGGGAGCCCGAACGGGAATCTGCACCATACACAAAAGGCCAAAATGGAAATGCTTTCTGCGGCCATAGCAACCCAGAAATACTGAGGTTGCCGCTGTTCAGACAGCAAGGAAGAAATATTTTCCCCGAATCCAGGCAGTTTTCTCCCCCTGACACTATACATCTATACAGCTCTCTGCACTTCTAAAGTTCCACTGCAAAAAAAAAACACCCATCAAAACCCAAAAAGAAACAAACAAAAAGCCCTCTTCTGTTTGTTTCTGCAAGACCAACCCACACGACCATGCGAGGATAGAAAACATGGTGTCAAGTTAGCATAAAACTTCTATTAAGCAATCAAATGCAATGTGTGTGGATGGTGCCAGAAGATCTCAAGACACATTTATAAACATAAATGAATTAAGCAATGACCTTCTGAACTCAGAGCATTATTTGCATTTCAAGAGGCAAGGAGACCAAGACTCAGGAATAAGGGAGCAGAGCCAGAAGCAGAACTGATTATCCAGTCCCTCATTAAGCCCTCTTACGAATTTTAATACACTTTAGCTTGGATGCACTTTTTCCTCCTCTTATATCTTCTGATAATAAACAGCTGTGAACAATTGCCTAAGACTACTGGGTACAAGGAGCTTGTCTTTTGGGAAAGAAGCCACATGAGACAGACAATCAAAGCATTAAGAGTTTCCCTGAAATACAGGCTTTGAATTTTATGTTGGCTGAGTCACAGTCCCCAACCTTCCTTAACACATCGACTTGTGTTAGCATGTTCACCTATGATCAGCACACCTTTGCCCCCTCTTGAACGCAAGGGATGCCACAGCAGTACCTCTCTAAGATTTCATCTGTTCTAAAGCAAAAGCTGCTCTGTTAACACCCTCCCTTGCTCAGTTTACACAGAGAATCATGAACTCATCAAGTTATTTATTATTCTAGGCCAAAGTACAGAAAGGCACAGCCATCACCAACCCCAAATTGTCACGTGGGGCTGGAGGAAGTCAGCCAGCTTGAACTCACTTCCTGCTGAAAAGGAGACAAACAGGACTGCTCAGGGTCCTACCTTTAGGGTCTTCACAGCCACTGTGAGGCTGTACTTCTTCCAGACTCCTTCATACACCTCTCCATACTGCCCGCCGCCCAGCTTGTGCTTCATAGTGATGTCAGTTCTCTCTATCTCCCACTTGTCATAGTTTGGAGACACCCCGTAAATAGTGGGCTTGTTGCGCTTGGGCGCCGGGTAGTGCAAAGTGGTGATGAGCCCATCTGCTACCGTTGAATGATGATGGACCAACTCTGCCAAGGTGTTGAAGCGGCTCTCTGAAGAGACGTACAGCTAAGGGAGCAAGGAGAACAGAAAGCTCAGTCACGTCACTCACACTGGAGCATCCACATGCAGAAACCACGTTGTGAAGTCACGACAGAGAAGCCCCGCATCACGTCTGCTTGAGCTGCAGCACCACGAGCTCTGCAGAAGCCTGGAGCTGAAAAAGATCAACATCTGCATGGGAAGTGCACAGATTCTAAAGAAACAGGCACGCTTTGCTGAAATAGCATGGGAGGAATGACTGCAAATAGCACTGCACTGGCATGCTGTTGCTTGAAATGGTTTTCTGGTCTGGTCAGTGAGGGTTGTGGGATGCTTCTCAACAGCAGGGATTTCCTACCTCTGCGTCTTGATCACATTATTATTATTTCAATTATGACATTTTACCTTCCTATTGTATGAAGTTTCAATAACAAACTGGTAGCTTCCCTGCAGTTGGCATAAGTAAGATAGCTGGCCTGCTGCATCCTTGTCATGGGCACAGATCAGTAACAGAAATAAAACTATTACTGAGTGGGGATCTGTCGAGACACATTGGTAACCCATGTTTGTTACCTTTTAACATCTAAAGAGAAGCTCCATTTTGAGCCTAAAAGCTTATGGTAGGCAATGGACAAGTGATTCCCTGCTACAATTTAGTACTTCCAATTTCACACTCAAGATCAATCTTCTGCTACAGGAGGTGACAAAAGCCACAAACACAGTAAGAACAAAGTGGTGCTGGTAGCACTTGATGGAGAGGGAGAAACCTTCTGACTCACTGGATATGTACTAAACAGTGCAGTCTGTGCATGTGCAGCATCCATCTGTCTCATTTTGCAAGGCAGGGAAGCTGACAGGGATGCCAATCATTCCCAAATCCCAGACCTGCGGCCAAGCACTACTTCCTCCACCCAGACAGAATGCTTGGATGGAGAAAGAAAACACATCTGTGAAGTTCCAGCAATAAGTGAACATGTCTAACAGAAAATGGAGATGCATTTGCAGAGAGGGAAAAAATGTTTGCAGGGAAGGAAGAAAAAAGGTCAACCTTGAGGAGTCTTTGAACTGGAGACTGGCAGATTCTGTATAGATGCTCCTTTGCAAGCTTCTATTTACTATAAAAACGAGAATAAGAGGCACTGGAGAAGAACAAATGTTCTGAAGGTTACATGAGCACTACGAATAAATACAGAAAATGAAAAGGTGAGTGAAAACAGCAGCTGCATCACCTAGGGCAGCCAGAGTGACAGAAGAGGCCTCTCAGCACCCTGCTTCCCCAACTCCCTGCTTCAGTTTGTGAAAATCAGGCAAAGTCTTAAGGATGGATGGTGACAGCATTGGCAGCAGTTGCTAAATCACACATGCCATGGACATTATAAAAAGAACTGCAATGGTAAAATGCTCAGCTCAGACACACGGCATCACCCCAAGAAGACAAAATACAGGAGAGCACGACCCACAGATTGGTCAGTGACTGCTACAAGCTGTAGGGTGACTGCTGGCTTTCAAGCTTTGCCCTTTGCAACAGAGCAATGCCATCTGTAAGTTTTCTGGAACATGAGCATTATCCAACAAAGGCAGTGACACTGAGAAGCCAACCTTCCTGCTGCAGAGGAATCACAACCCCCATTACAGTGGCAACGGCATCCAGGCTCCAGGGAGTGGGAGATGATGCACAGTGGCCAACGTGCCTGTAAATCACTTGAACAAAACAATTACCTGCTCGAACCTGAACCATTAACTACTCTGATGATAACCTATTTATTCTCCTTTTGCTACATTTGCTGATGGCAAAGCTCCTATGGAAGCTCTGGAAAACAGAGGCGCTCTGCTGGGGAGCCAGAGCTCAGTTTCTAACCAAACTGAGTCAAATATTTTTTTGGTAAAGTAACTGGATCAAACCTCAACACCTATCATGGCCGGGCTGAAATCACCTTAAAAACAGATGTTCTGAGAACAGAAGGGTGCCAACTTAAGAGAGACTCTTACAGCTGCATGGCAAGAAGCAAACAGTTCTTCAGACCACCGAGTGTTTGCCAGCACAATCAGAATGTAAATCAATGTCAGTTTGGGAAGAACTTGCAGGGTGAGCAGTGGAACAAGCTGTTCCCGTGTTACACCGAGGACTAAAATGTGTAAAATGTGTATAAAAGTGAGGATAGATGTGCCAAATTGTGCTGAACTCTTGGATCACCTGGAATATTAAGGAACCATGGAGAAGGAAGCTGTCCTTGCTTTTATGTGTGTTATGTATGTATGCCTGCATCTCACAATCTCAGGATCTCACAGAAATGAGAAATATTTCTATTTTTGTGACAGATTATACGATCCTATGAGAAGGAAGTTAAATAGATGGCCAAAGGTTTCACAGCAAACCTGTTACAGGTTGGGGAGCAGAACTCAGGATCACCATGTCCAGGCCATGGGACAGCACTTCATGCCACACAAACATAAATGAAAAATGAACAAAAAAAAAACATCCACCCACCACACATGCTCATTTTGGAGGCAGTTTTTCTCCCCCTGGCTCCCTGACTGGAGGTAGGGGTGCTGATCCATGTGAACCACATCCTTAACCCAAAGGGATTCCCACCCTGCCATCAGCCAACAACCTGAAAAGCCTACACCAAAAAACTGATTGAGATTCACAGTAAAGGAGCTGACCTGCATGAGTTAAGCCATGAGCTAAGGAAGGTTCCACAGTGAAGGAAGCTCCAAGAGAAGCAAAACACGTCCTGTGCCCCTAATACTGAGGGCAGCAGGATTTCACACAGTGGCTGGGCAATGCTGTTTGCTCAGTCTGGTTACTCAATAGAAATCTTCTACTACCAAGTCAGGAAAACCAAGTGCTCTGCTCCACGGAAGTGGTTTACCAAATGACTAGCTGCACCATGCCAGCCAAATCAAAAAGGTCATTTTGAGTGTCTTATTTAAATAATAAAAAAATAAACACAAAACATTAAGAGGTGGTCCGGAAGAATATGTCCCATTAAAATGGGAAAGAAAAAAAAAAGGCTCCCTGAGGAACTGATGCTGAATCTCAGTGCTAAACTGGTGCTAAAGCTAAGAAGTACACATCTCCCATCTTTCCCTCTTCCTCTTTCTTACAGCAAAAAGACAGCACAGGGCTCTGCGATGCATGGCACACCCCACGCCAAGCAGTTGTTGTGCACACTTCTGTCAAAGCTCTTTGCTCTCACAGTTGCAGGACACAATCCACCAAAGCCATTCACCCTTCCTGCAGCACTTGCTGACGCTAAGCTCCTCAGACAGGCTGACTAACGATACAGCAGGCCGTGGCAGCCCCAGGTGCCCAGGGAGCTGGAGGTAGCAGCTTTCCTTCTGCAGAGCCACACAGTGCTGCAACACGGGTAATGGAGCATGACAGCAGCAGCTCTGAGATCCAGCAGCCTCCATTTCACGAGGGGAAAGCAGAGATATTGGCTGCCTGTACTCCTCACCCTCACTAAACTCTGGCAGGTGAAAGGAAGAGCGGCAGGCTGGAGGTGGGCCACAGAGACAGCGCGCTGCTGCCCAGTTTGTTAACACAAATGGAAACAAATGAGACTTAACATGCCAGGCTGCTAATTGCAGCGTGGCACTCCGTAATTCCCTTCCCTCGGCACACGGCCACCTCCTCCCAAAGCCCAGCACTCGCTCACTGCTGCTTCTCTGTTTTGCATTTCCAACCACCACCGGCTGCAGGTCTGTTTTAGTGCATTGTGCTGACCTGCACATTTTATCAAAAAACACCAATTCAAGCAACTTTGTGGGAAATGAACAGTTGACCTGAGCAATACAGAGCTGAACAAATTATTGCTTTGGGGGGATAGAAACGGCTCTGCTGGGATGAAAGCCTTCATATGCCGAAACCTCCTGCAGTTAAAATGAAGAACGTGCCATGGCATGAGGGACACAGGCTTATTTACACTGACTGAGGGAGGCCGGGCTTCAGAATGTTCACATGTGCACACTGCTCATCTGCCAGCATCAACGTGAGTCAAAGGGAAATCAGCTACAGGGACAGCAGGAGGAAGGATACTGCAGGTCACCACGCACAGCCCTGAGCGTGCAGCACATCTGCAACTCACAGTGCTGATTTCGACCACAGAGCGTCTACAAAGGAGGAAAAAGGAAGAACCAAAGCACTGTAACTTGGATATATACCACTTTCAATAACTGTCAATTACCAGGTGCTGGCAAGAGCCTCAGCAGCCATGCTCCAGACCCATGCTGCAACTTCTGCAGAGGATCTGAAGAGATAACGCTCACAATAGATTCATTAAAAACAAGAATTGCTGAAACCTAATGCCAGCCAAAATGTTTCCATGAAATTCCAACAAAAATCTGTGGAAAACCTCATTCTTATGTTAACATTTCTCTGCAGCATCCATTGAAACGCAGCACAGTTGGATGAGATAGAATCTCATAAAGATAGAAAAGAAAGAAGATGACACTGGAAAAGGGGTCCATACAAATTAGAAGGTGCCTACCCATTTTCAGTGGTCACATGGAAATACTGTGGAGAAATTAAAATAGTTTAAAATGAGGCTGAATAGTTCAAAAGGTATTCTGTTCCTAAACTTACAGGGCTATGAGCAACAGGCACAGACTTCTCTGATTTGGCACTCCTAGAGGTTCTTTTGAACATCTGTAATGAAAATCCATTGCCAGATAGCATCTTATTGATGGTATCTACTGCATTCAGCTCTGATGTAGCTTTGGGATGGCAGTTTGCTACTGAGCTGTGTTATATCTCAGCAGCTGGCTAAAGGAATAAGCGTGTTTCATCACAGCCCGGTCAGAAGCTCACAGTTCATTATAACTGCGGATGCTGAACACTGTGATCGGGGCTCACAATTGCACGTTTCAATTATTACTCCTCGACCTTGAGCACTAGTGCACAAAGCACTCCAGCAAGGTTTCCTCTGGCAGCACTGGCAGCCTGCAGCCTACCTTCCCATCGGACGCAGTGTTTATTCTGTAGTGGTACACCCTTCCCTCGTAGCGCAGTGAAATTGATCTCTGTCCTGGGCTGCTCTCACTCTCTCGCACGAGAAAGCTGCCATTGATGCCGCTGCTCAGGAGGTACTCAGCAGCATTACGTGACACCGGTCCGTGGTACCAGGAGTGTTTCTCCAAACTGTTCACTGGGGTGATGTAGTTGCTGGGTACCCAGCCTTGTCCATTCTTCGTTTGGGCCTCACACCATTCGCCATTATGATTGTAACCCAGGACACGAAGCTTTTCACCTAAGCACAACCAGAGAACACATTTAGACACAGCAAATCTAGGAGCAGAGTAAAAAGATGGATTATTTCTGGCTTACAGATCGTTAGAATGGGTATCTGACTGAGCAGGGACCATGTGTGTCTCTTTAAGTTTAAGTGGACCACTGAAGCCAAATAAAATGACATGCATGCTCCAAGGGTCTGTGAAATTTTCATGCAGTTCTGCAGCAGTTCTGATGCTGTCTGAGCTTAAAAAAAAAAAGATTCCAACAAATTTTATTTGAGCTGCGTTGGCTCGATGGGGCTAGACCAGGAATGGATAAATGGCAAAAATCTGTTCTGATTAGCAAGCAAGCAGACTTGAAGTGCACATAAGGAATGAGAGGATCAAGTAAGAAAACACTGCATCTGCACAGTCATTTTTCATAGCAGGACTGCATGCTGGAGAACAATAAAAATGACAAAGACCTGCATCTGAAGTCAGCCTACTTCAATTTCTCAGCTCAAATTCTTAGTTCTTAGTGGAGACCTCCTTCTGACACAATCTTGTCCAATGCAAAAACCTCAAATAGTTTTAACCTTTTAGAAGGTTGACTTCAAGAAATATTTGTTTAAGAAGAATTCCCACAGTAAAAAAATTCCACAGTGTGTAGCATATAACTCGGCTGTTCCACTGTGGCTTTCCTTTCTGTGCTTCTCGCTGATTCCTGATCCCATCCTGCACAATTCTCTTACCTTTAGTTATGCTGAGAGTGTTGTCCCCACTCGCCACAAAATCATACAGTGCAACAAAGAGGTGGGGGTCATTTTCACTGGGGCAGGACAGGAGGTTCTCCTTGGAGTTCCAGCGAGCGGCTTCACTCAGCCCCTGGGGCTCAAAATCTGACACGACTGGCCTCTGGAGGGCTTCTGCAGGAAGAAAGGGGAGAAAAGCAGGTTCATTCTTGCTGATAAAAGCCATCTGCTTAGCCCTCGTGCTACAATTTTTCTAATTTTCTCAACATCCGTGTTCCTCACATATGGACCATCACTGACAGCAGATCTCCTGCACATGCACACAGTGCTGTGGCTGCGGAGCCCCTTCCCATCACATGAGCTGCCTGCTCTGGCCATGAAGCAGAAGGAAACCCTCTGCCTGCAGGCAGTGCTGCTCACGTCAGCTGCTGGCTCTCCATAAATCCTTCAGTCTTACCTAAGTGCTGCAATGGTTAGACTTGAAATAAGCAGACACCTCTAAAAGGTAAATCCCTTAATTACCCTATAAATGAAATCACCGGAACTTGAAACACTGAAAGTCAGGCAGGATGAGATTTATAAGATGTGGTGTACACAGAGTTAGATATGTATTTTTGTAGTCTATACTATTTTTAATCATCTCTCCTCTTGTTTAAGTAAAAGCTGGGCCATTTCTGTTACCTCTCTGCCACCTGCCGCTCTCAAGAGAAGCACACAGTGAGAGTGTATGCTAGGAATCTTACAGGCCTTGAGAAGAAACCGATTCCCAAAAACTGAGCTTCAAACGTGCACAGTGAGGCACATTAGGTGTGTAATAATCAGTCAATATCAGGCATATCCAAGTAGGTTGGAGAATTCGGTTCAGCTGCTTCCTGCCAGTCCTTCCCTCCAAAGCCTGGGGAAGGCTGCTGGGATGTCACCAGGAGGTTGGCTGCACATTGTGCTGATGTGTCAGCCCAGGGGTGACCGCACAACGCACATCCATGCTTTGGGGATGGGGCTGTCAGAGGCAGGAGATCCCCTTTCAGAAAACGAAGCTATCAGCACTTTACCACACAAACGTAGCTGGCAGGCGGCTGTGAGCAGCAATGCTGCCCAACACAGCACACAGCAGGCCCTGCGCCTTGTGGGCTGACCGTAACCTCGGCAAGGAAGGAAAACGCCTGCCCCG
The DNA here is from genome assembly GCF_019232065.1 of Centrocercus urophasianus. Classification (NCBI taxonomy): domain Eukaryota; kingdom Metazoa; phylum Chordata; class Aves; order Galliformes; family Phasianidae; genus Centrocercus; species Centrocercus urophasianus. Next base: position 4,388,894 of record NW_024884911.1, on the reverse strand, counting down.
TGGGGTCTGATTCAACAGGAAGGCCGGAAATCCAAGGCGGGCTCCCCTCCAGCACAGCCAGGCCCATGCGCGGCCCGGAGAGGGATGAGGGGGGAGAAGCTTGACGGACTGTGACAACACGCGCTGCTAAAGGTCTGGGCCCCTAGAGGAGGCTATTAGCAGATTCAGGACACAAATCTAAGATGCAAAAGAACTGGAGAGGACAGGTCTGTCTGGGTTCCCCATACAGCCAGCTGTCGGCAGCATTCACCTCTCTTTGCGACACCCCTGGTAAATCTGCCCAGACGTGAGCACGCTTCAGAGCAGCAGACAGTGCAGCTCATTCACATCGCTGCTCAGAGAGCTGGTGGTGCCCCAGCCCCGCAGGCACCCGAGGTCAGGGGATGGCTCTGAGCACCTATGGAGCCGTGCTGTCCCCGTCCATTGAGGGGAGTGGGACACGATGGCCTTTAGGGGTCCCTTCCGACTCAAACAGTTCTGTGATTTTATGACGAGAGTCTTTTCCAACACACTATAGCTTCTTCACCACCTACACTGGTCTTATCTACAGCTTCACAGCTCCACTGAGCCCCTCAACAGACCAGATGTCTGTGTTGAGTCAGCCCAGCTGCTGTGCCACAGGGCAGTGCCCTCACTCGGTGATGCGGCAGGAGGCAAGTCCAGCTCCATTGGTGAGCTCTTTGGTTATCATCCAGCTGAGATTCCTCCAGGCAGCCACAAAGCTTGCTGCTGCATCTCTGCAAAACCACAGCTTGATTCCATCGCACCGTGCTCAGGTGGCACCTGGATGCCTGGGAGGAGTCCCAGGGCAGCAGTGTAATTCAGCTCCGCACTCGCAACAGCTAAACACAACTCTCCAATAGTAGACTAGGAAATGAGAGAGCAAGAGCTTTGATTTTGAGGCATCAGCCATATGGATGCCTTTTTTTTTTTTTTTTCCCCCCTGAATTAAGTCTGCACCAGGAGATATTTATGTTTGTACACCAAAAGATTTCATAAGCATAGCTATCCCCTGCTAATTACTGTTTATGCGAAGCCATGAATCACTGCTAGGGACTGTGTAAGAAGTTCTGTGATGTGAACAGTGCTGGTCCTGACCAACACAAGCAAATTCCCTTAAAAATGTAAGTGAAGGGTTGGAAAAGAGGCAGGAGCACAGCATGACAAGCAGCTCCGCCACAGCTGACTGCAGGGCAGTCCTGGGGGGAAGGAGGAGACCTCCTGTCTCCCTGCAAAACAAACATCCTGTGCTCTTACAAACTGTGCTCGCATTTTTTCCACAAGGTTTCCAAAGCAAGGGAGAACAGAATACACTCAGTAATCTCTTTGGAGTCGAAGCACATGCTGTCTAAAGCTTTTCCTCTCCTCACCTTCCTCCTTCCTTCCTTTTCCCCTAAAAGAAATTAGGATATGGGGCAGAATCACTGCAGATTTAATGCACTCCCAAAGCTCCCAGCCTCTCTGTCCCACTGATTTCCTTACTGGTCACTGACAGATTCCCTATCCCTGATGGAACAATATTATCTTCCAGGAGAAAGGACCAGCATCCACAGACAGCATCTGGTTCCTGCTTCATTGCCCACACACAAAGAGGGCCCACAGTCAAACGCAGTGCTTTGCCTTAAGAAATGCTAAGTACCCTCAATGGCATGGCTTCTCCCACTCCCACTGAAAGATCATTCCATTATCTTCCACCCATTGCTAATTTCTTTTTGGAGAGTTCACTCTTCTATGAGCCTGCAGGTTCCACTACAGCTCATTCATTGGGTATTTTCCATTTGTAACCCTTTAGCAACACAGTAAATACCATCTTCCACCAGAGAGATGATCACAGCTGTGGATGCACAGAGAGGAACAGTGGATCTAGCAGAAATTCAAGAGTTTATTTTTAAGTCTGCTACTAAACTGCTGCCTAATCTTAGATCAAAATATCTAAGAGAAGAAGGGGAAAGAGTGGCTAGATCCAACTGAATCATAAATGACACCTCCGTATTTCTGAAAACTTCAGAAATGAAGCTTTTGGTTTGGTTTCTTTACACAGCAGAAGTGGTGAGGTTTGCCCATTTCAGAGCCCTGGGGAGGGGCAGCACTGAACAAGAACTACAGAGGTTTGGAGCTGTAGTGCCCCATCTTCTTTAGCAGCTCGGGACTGAGAAAGGCAGATGAACATGAGTCTGCGATGATCAGTTTTAGGTCTGAAGACAGCTCTAGTTGTATGAAATCGTAATACTTTTCTCACCACAATCCATGGGAAACAGTAACAAGCATCACCAGCCAGGTTTTTTTAATAAGGATGGGACAGGCAAGAACCACTGCAGCAAGCACACAGCTAGCAGGCCACTACAGAGCCAGAACACTTATTTAAAAGCAAAAACTCTACTGAGAGATGGCAGATGTGAGGCCAAGAGGTGAGGAGCAGAAAACATAAGGAGGACACAAACAGAAGGCTCTTCCCCGGGAGGCCATGGCTATGGGCTTCTCCTCCCCGAGCTCCTCTGCTCTGACTGTAACAAAACACACTGAAGAAAAAAAAAAAAAAGATATATGGGCAATCTGACAGCTGGCAGGGCAGAAAATGCTTCGGTTTGAAAACAAAGGGCTTGAGTAGTGCCTCTACACCAGTTTTCAGCTTCAGAGAGGATGCTGACAGGTTTTAAACAAGGTTTCTGCTTTTCAGTGGTAGAGCAAGCCCAAAAAGGCAGCGAGACTATTCCAGCCCCTATTTGGGACATGGACACGTTCTGCTTTCCAGATCAGATTGGCAGCAGTACTTGCTGTGCCTCGTCCCTTCTACTCTTTACCCTTTCTTGGTGTGAAGTGAGGGTGGAATTATTCAGTTTGGCACAGGCAAAAAGGAGGAAGCAGATGACAGAAGTTCAGATATCTCACATTTAACAACAATATTTACTAGGGGGGGATAAAACTGAGAGCAAAAAACGGCCAGCTTAAAACACGAGCACGGAAGCTCAGTAATCACACAACCAGTTCAAACGTATTTTTGATCACGTTAAAACAATCTCCGAGGTCTCAGTTCAGCCAAATGCCAACACACAGCATGCAGGGCGGTCTGCCCACACTCTGCCATGGCACACAGAGCCACTGAGGTTGGAAAAGCCCCATCACCACCCCAGGCCCAACCCACGTGCCCACTGACACATCCCTCAGTTCCCATCGCCGTGGGTCTGACACACCTCCAGGGACAGCGACCCCAGAGCCCCACGGGCAGCTGTGCCAGCCCTACACCGAATTATTCCTCCTGCCACAGCACTGAGGGGATGTCACAAAGCATCCTCCTTCCTGCAGGTTGAGAACACGAAGCTCTGCGAACCACCACAGACAGAAACCTTTCAGACTGCTTGGCCAACACACAGGTTGGTGCACCTACACACTGGGACTTGGAGCAGCCTCACAGTGTTCTGAGCCTCTTCTGCAGACCCCAATCTCAAAACAACACCTTCAAGAAGTTCATTTGCTAATTCTACAAACTTGATTCTCTGAGCCAGGTGCTAGCCATCACACACACTGTCACACTGCTTTTTTACAAAGCACGAAAAAAAAAGAAGAGATTGAATTAGGTAACATTCTTTCTATCCTCCCAACTGCAAATGGTTTGCCATATAACCAACAGTCCATTCAACCTCTAAGCAGTTCTCTCTGCAGCTTCCTCGTCTACTAAAGCAACTCAGCTTTCCTCTCATGCCTACAGCAGCTTCCCATACAACAAAGACAAGAGCAGAGTAATCCTCCAGTGATATCACTATAATCTCCATAATCCTTCCAGAAGCTCCAGTAAGACATGCAAGGAACAGCCCAGCCATGTCACACTGCTCCCAAGGATGTGTCTGATAGCCTCAGCACAAGCCTATCCCCTCCTGAGGATCTGCCAGACTGCCCTGCAAGCTTCAGTGGTTTCCACCCAAATGAGCCCCACCTGTAAGAACCTGCTATCTAAAGCCTACGGCAGGCAGATGGCTTTCACTTGTGCCCTCACACTGGGCACTGGCACAAGCTCCTACTGCTCTTCTGCTCAGCCCTCTCCGCAGGGCTCTTAACCTCACCACAACCTGAATACAAAAGCTGTGTGGGGCCCCTTCAGCTGTAGAAAGAAATAACAGAAAGCACTCCTTTGTTTTCCCTTCACCTCCTGCTTTGCTTTCCAAGAAGTCCACCATCAGAGCATCACAGTGGGTCCTGCTCTATCTGTGTCCTAACAGCTGCCACAGCAGCAGGGAAAGCGCATTAAGATCTCGGTTGTGGAGCTTTAACACACCCTTGGGTGCTGGCTGCAGTTCTGCCCCGTGCCGTGCTGAGAGAAGAGGCTGAGCTGCTTTGACAGAAGTATGTTTTAAAGTTTTCCAAGGCTCATTTCCCATCCCTTCATAAAAAAATATATACACAGCCCCGGTCTCAGAGAAGGTGAAGGTGAAAATACCACAGTATTTACTGGGCCTGATTGTGTTGTTAACTCGATACTGCCTACATGGAGCAAATCAAACTGCGTTCTAATCCTATTATGCAACTGCATTGCAAAGTGGGGAGGGGGAGCGGCTGTAGCACACACAACAGAGAAACCTTGGACAAACAGCCTGGGTAACACCCTGTAACATCAGCTCCAGCTGGGCCAGGGGACCACAGCACCAAAGCACCAACGTGCCACAAACAGAGGTTTGGAGCACCTAAAAGCTCGCCCAACCATTTGGAACGATCAGCACCGTTCACACATCCGCCCATGACCATGTTTGTGAAACTTTTAAAACGGATTGAAATAGATAAGAGAACTGAGCGAAAAAAGCCCCTTGACAACCGCCAAGTTATTCAGAGCCACTGCACGCATCCCACGAGCACAGCCTCCTGCTATGAGATCCCTTCGGCTCGCTCTGCCGTGAGCAGCCATTTGTAGTTTTTCAGATTCCTGAACTATGAATTTGAGGAACATTTCTCCGCTGAATATTCGAGAGTTGAGCAAGAGCCGCCGGCGATAGGCTGCGCGCGGTCAGGTGGCTGCATTTCTTCCTTCTGATTTGATGAGTTAGCAAAGTACTCCTGGCACGCAGCTTATTTTTACCAAAGTTCCATCCAGCGACACAAAAGAAGCCGAGGAATGCATGGGCCCAACACAGCACAGCGGGCTGTGGCCTCCTGGGGCCCGGCCAAAGCCCTGGCATTGCACAGAGCAAGGCCACGGCGGAGGGGACGCAGCTCCCGGGTGGTGCTGTGCCCAATGGGACCAGGCTGGGCTCCCCTGCACATCACCTCCAGCCCCAGGCACCCAGCTCCAGCCCACCACGAGTGTTAATTCACGTTTCAATTCCTACAGTCACAGGGGTGATTCAAATTCACTTTTTCAAAGCGATCACCCAAGTAAATTCAGCTGTATGGCCGCCTGGGAAATGCCAGCAGAGAGGGACAGCCAAAACGAACCAACAGCCTGCGAGTAACGCACATGGAAAGTACTTTGCTGTATTCAGCAAGTTGATTTTCATCTAGATTCTCCTCCATAGCCCAGAGTAACTTTATTCCCTTCACTCCAAGGGAAGTGAGATCCTTCTCCGGGCACAACTAAAGCCCAGGCCCACGGAGACGGCTTTGTTTGTTGGATCGGCCATGGGATCACTTGACATTTCACAACCATAAATGGTAGAGCCAGGCTCCCTTTGTATGCTGCGCTTAATGAAAATCACCTGGTCCCAAAGTCATGCACACACAACCCCGCGGCTCCTGGGATGGCAGTGGGCTCCCAGCTCCCCAAAAAGCCTCCCCGTATCCCCAGAAAGCGTCCCCGTACCCCCGAAGGGCTTCCCCGCATCCCCAAAAGGGCCTCCCCGTGTCCCCAAAGGGGCCTCCCATCCCGCTCACCTTCCAAGTAGCAGCTGGAGGAAGAAGAGAGCCCCTTCTTCGACTTGCAGCCCACCAATTTCAAGCAAATCTCCAACATTTTCATTTGTTAGAGTTTGGCCTCAGCTGTACGGTCTCCTTTCTTCCTTTCAGCTCCTCTCGCTCAAAGTTACCCGGTAGAAATGCTCCCCGCACCACTTAGAAGGGCAAACCCGAGAGGCGCAGAGCCCATGGGGCCCGGCTGCGCCCCGGCCCGGACAGGACTGCAGCCATCCCGCTGCGGCAGGAGGGCACGGCGCTGGGTGCTGAGCGCTGCCAACAAAGGGCCCCCTTCAGCCTCCGCGCCTCAGCTCCGCGCCGGCCTCCTGACGGCCTCCTGACGGCAGGCAGCAAAGCTACGCCCTCGCTCCTTAACCCTGCTGCTGCCGGCTGGGGAGGCACACACGTTCGGCATCTGGATGTTCCATATCGGCACGTATTCCAGGTAGGTAGCTGTTGATAAAGGAGACCGGACTGGTTGTGCACACAGCTGCGGGGTTTTTTGTTGCTACAAGATCCCCATTCACTTCCCAAAGCTTGTGTGCTCAGAGCACGAGGTGCCCCCGGAGCAGAAAGGCCAAGGAAGGCCCACGCGAGGTTACTGGCTGCCTCCTGCTCTTCTGCTTTCCAGCACCTGAGGACCCTGCCATTGAGACAGCCAACTTCCACCACTCTGCAGATGACACTGCTTCAGTCTTCTGATCCACGGGGCGTATGCTTGGCAAACAGCTTAGAAAGAAGTGGTCAGTCCTCAGCCCATGCAGAACTGCAGTAACAGCATTTGTTTAAATAAAGCAGCCACACCACTTCTAGCAGAGAAGTATTTACGGTAAGGCCAGCACGGCCTTTGAAGTGCTTTCCTCCTTCTTCTCAAAGATAATATAGACATTCCCATCTGACAAAGCAGGGATGAGAGAATCTCAGCTTCCTGGAATTCAGGCAACCATGGGAAGAGTCAAGGTGCAGCTGGTGCTCCACCTGGCTGCGTGTACACCGGGGACCACGATGCCATCCCCAGGGCTTCTCTTCCTCTCTCTACTCCTAGAGGAGGGTTTCCATCCCATGGAAGCAAAAGAGGCTCAAAGGAAACTGACACCCCCCCATTTGCTCCCTGCCCACCTAGCTTCAGAAGGCACTGACACAAAAAGACAGTGCAGAACTGGGAGAAATAAAAGAGCAGCTAAAAGCTGAGCTGGCCATCCTGTGCTGAGGCCCACATCATGCTCAGGGAACCAGGGTGAAGCAACATTTGAAGAGCAGACCCAGCATCATGCACGCAATGTCTGCATATGACGAGCATCCCCCTCCTGCCTCGAGTTCAGCCCCAGCTGTAGGAGCGTGGAATTCCCATAAAATTCCCCTGGAAGTACGGAGGCAGCAGCACCCAGCCAACACAATGAGGGTTCCTACAGCAGCATCAGCAGAATGGAGGCAGATTACTCTCCTGGTGAACTCCTGGGGTTGGTATTCCAGAAGAAGAATGCCTCGTTTCAAATTAAATTAACCCACTTGCAGAAGAACCTCGCTATTGGAGCAATGCTTCCACTCAGAGAGCTGAGCACAAAGAGCTATCCTGGGATAATTTCCTCTGTAGATAAACCCTAAAATTAATTTCCTTTATTGTTCCACACAGACAAGCTTGTGTGGTCTCTCTGCTACAACCTTCATCCCTCTGTGCTTCCTCATTTGAGTCATGGCAAGCCAGACCGTAAATGCTTCAGAGCAAGCGCTCTCTGCACTTACTGCATGCCATGAAATTAGCTGGCGATACACAAATAAAAGCCACATTGGCAGTGTCACACAAACGCTGTCACTCTTAGGGCTGACATCTATTAATCCCTCTTATGTTTGTTGTATATGCATCTTAGAGTAAAATCTGTCATGAAAAGCGTGCAGACTTTTGGACTATGGAGTGACTAATGCAATCTTCAACTCGGTCTCTCTGCTACAGAATGGCAGAACAGTTTTGCTTTGCCATACAGAGCGTGATGCCTTCCCTTTCCCTTCCCTTTTCTAACCTTTACCTTCCCTTCCTTTTCCCTTCCCTTCCACACAGGCAGTTCAGCCCCAAGCATCACCTGTCCCCAGGCAGCCCTGACCTGCACTGCTTTGACATCCCCTGGTACAAGGAGGGCACAGAACACAGCCCTGCAGATGTGGCTTTGCCAGCTCCAAAGAGGGAAATAATCACTCTTTTCGACCTGCTGGCTGCGTTCTTGCTAATGCAACCCAGCACACCATCAGCCCTTATTGTTTATGCTCATACATGAGCGTAAGCCTCTTTAGCCAACTGCTTTAATGTCTGAGCTTCTTCTAAGAGACTATTTTATTCATCGTGTTCTTAAAGCTGTGCAACATTTGAGGACAGCTTTCTCCAAGTGAGCGATCACATCCACACGCATGACAGCAGCAGTGAAAGGACTGGGCTCCATGAGCAGAAAGTGAGTTTTGGCCTGGTCCCACCCCACTAACAGCTGGAGCCAATTTTCTTGTGATACCATTAAAAACAGCTTGAGTGCTCGTCACCCGTTTAAAACCAAACCTTCATTTTAAAACACTCTTCTGAAGCACAGAAAGATGATGCAGTTGGAAGGCACAAATGCTGGGGATTTTCTCATAGGTGCATTCAACTTGAAGTCACTTGAGTTGGAGCCCAAAACAGCGGGCAAAGGAAAGGGGCAAAGAAGACTACCAGGAAAAGAGCAATATTCCTTACCATTATGGATTACCTGTGCCTTATCTAGCTCTTCTGTAACTGCAGCTGAGAATTTCCCCACAGGTGTAAAGGAAATGAAGGTAGGCTGTAAAGCACTCTGCTGTCTGTGGATGCACAGAGCAACAAATAACTGATTCACATTTGTAAGATGCATTATTCTTATCCAGTCCAAAGGTTATTTGTAATTTTGAGCACCCATGGGTCACTCTATTCTGATGAAATCCCACAGCCACATGACACATTCTAACGCCATTACCTGATTATAGATCTATGAGTATATGGAAATGATCAAGGAAACCTATGTTGAAATATACGAATGACACAGCGTGTGCTACAGACCCAGCTGTACCAAAGCTGGGCTTTTTTCTGACAGCAAATGCAATATTGCCAGTTTTCCCAAGGGTGCTCCATTTTGTCTGACAGATCTTGCTTTCCCTTTGGGTTCTCAGATCCCCCACCGCTACACTTCTCCATCTACCCTTAGATACTCTGGAATCCAAGGGACAACATCACTTCTTCCAAGGCACCCAGACAGCTGCTGCTTCCTCATCAGTGGCAGCACTGCAGACAGGCAGTGACGCCCATGCTTTATTAGCAATACCTGCCACATCACAGGTGAGGGTGAGAACAGCCCCTGCCAGTGGCTGCACATGGAGTGACTGCATGAGCTCACTGAGACTCCCCATGTTTGCTCACACGCATAAGGAGAAGCGACCAGGACGCTGAAAGATCTCTGGCTGATGCTTTTTTGGGGATCAGGAGGAATCACTGAGGCCCTACCAGCAGCAGTGCACACACAAGGACAGGCTGAGGCTGCTTTCCGCTCTGTGCCATGAACCTTTGTGCCTTCAGAGGTCTGACTCCCCCCAGCTCTGCACGAATGCCGCTGCTGTTCTCCTGCATTTTGTGCTGACATCTCTGCCTTTCCTTCTTCAGTCCCTGTTTGGAATGCTTATGGAGGCCAGTACTCTACCTCCATTTAAAGCTCTTCTCAAAGCTCAGCTGGCACATTTACAAGAGCATATATCACTGCTAGTTAAAATAACACATTAAAACCAAAACCCTCTCACTATGACCTCTTTAGAGCAGGTATTCCCTCTCCTACCCCCCTAGCAGCCCTCCATCACAATCCTATCAAACAAAGGTCATTCAGGTCAACACCTGAATGCAAAGACTCCTCCCTCCTTATTCACTCAGCCAGCTGAGAACCAAGAGCCCAGAGCTCTCTGCCCGTACAGTGAGACATCATTGCCTCTGGCACCTGGGAAGAAACAAACCCAGCAGGTTGCAAGGAGCACACTGCATGCACCAAGGAGACAAGAAAGGTTTTGCAATACAGCATGTGCATTTGTTGGTTTTGCTCCTTGATTTAACAGATGTTTGTTATTTGCAATCTTCAGGACCGAGGACTCGCTGAGAAGTGGTGGGATTACAGAGACGTGCAGCTATTTGAAATTCCTTGCAAGCAGCAGGGCAGAATCCTCCTTTTTAAGGTAGCAACAAGGCAGAGGGTACTGCTGAATTCCTCCAGAGTGGCTGACTTTGGGAGACCGTGCAAGAAGACCTGTGAGCTCCCCAGAAAGCTGCCTGTGTCCTTGGCATTTGAAGCCTGTGAGATTAAACCAAGTCCAAAGGGGCTCTTTATAAACCTCTGAAAGTTTTTGGTCTCTTCCATTAAAAGCTTTTTAAAACATCTGCAGGCAATGAAAGAGAAGAAGGCACCTTGCAGCTCTCAGAGCTGAAAAAACGGGGGCTTACCTGAAGGACACCAGACAACACAAAGCACCCAGTTGTGACTGCTCAACTTTCATCACCTGGTCGGGGTGGCAGAGGGAGCAGGCAGGGAGAGCTGCTGCGGTGGGCAGAAGACAGCAGCTTAGCAGCATGACCACATGCAGCATCTTCTGCCAGCCCAGAGCAAAGGGCTTAAAGCCAACACAGAGCCAGAAAAGATGCATACTTGCAAAATATCAGAAAACAAATTTTTTGCAAAGTTTCTTTGCCAAATCCTGACTCATAATTTGAGTGGGAGCATTTCCTTTTTTTTTTTTTTTTTTTTAAATTTAATTTATTTAATGAAAAAATACATGGAAATGCAAACAAAAAGATAAAAGCAGAGGTTAAACCGAGGTGTTCAAAGTTGCTGACTTCACAGGTACCTTGTGCAACCCCAGCACGTTGCCCTGAGTGGCCAGCAGGACCAGCACAGCCTGCTCTGCTCTGACAGCACCTAAGCAGTTAATTCCTTCCACTCAAGAGCTGAAAAATCTGCCAAGGCAGAAGACCAGGCCTCGGAGATCAAGTTACACATGAGGAGGGGGTGGAAGGGGAGAGGAAGAAATGAAAACAAGTTCTCTGAGCGCTGCGCTGCTTTAGGCTCGGCAGGCCCAGGAGGGTGGGGAGGAGGCAATATTCCCCCGTGCTGTCTTGGGGCAGTGAGCAGCATCACGGACACGTGTGTTGTTGTGGCTCCAAACCTTCCATTCAAGCAGCAGGAAGCAGCCTGCACTGAACACATTAGGTCTGGCCAACATCAGGGACCTTTTCATAGAACCAGAGAAGGTGTGGGTAGGGAGGGCCAGGACTGAATGGCCGTCACTGGAGCCGATGAAGCACCTCTCCTCTCACAGCACCAACCCCATCGTGCTGCACGGAGCTCGGGGCACAGCTCATGCAGGGGGTATCATCAGTCCCAGCATCAATCCAACTCCACTGCCCTGAACGTCGATGTGTAACGAGGTCCCACAGCAGCGAGCAACAAGCTGGCTCTGAGCAGGGCTCGCTTCTCAGCCCCGTTTCAGGGCAGGACTGCAGAACCTGCGAGAAGCCCTGGGCTCCCTGCCCTGCTCTGCTGCTGGCAGCATTCAGCAAAAATGAAGAAAATGGAGAAAATCTCATGTAACACACATAGGAACAAAGCGCCTGTCACTGTACAGAGATAACAGTTAGCTTCTGAAAAGCCTCAACGTCCACTGATAAAAGCCTTCATGGGATCACAACACGTGCTTCCTGAGAGTACTGTTAATCATTTGTATAACTGCTATTAAGTACAGTCAGTGGTGTTTTAGTAAGACAGTGCCTTCCAATCAGGCATTCGAGTTTCAGCCAATTCATTCACAGGAGGATATATTTTTTGGAGAAAATTGAAGTGCTTAAAAAAAGAAAGCAACAGAAAAACCAGCCCCATCTACAATGACTTCAGTTAGTGCTTATCCACTTTCAGCTACCCTCGACCTTCCTCAGGTTTGTAGGTGAAATGCCCGGTGCTCCACAGCACTCATTATTCCCAGTGTACGAAATTAAATATACACTACCAAGAAGGAAAAGCTTCCAGTTAATTAGCAGTGCCCACAGCAGCGATCCCCAGCCACCCCAGCACTGCACTGTCAGGACACAACATGAGGAGTTGGAAGAGCCGTGCTGGGGCCGTGACGTAGAGGCAGGAGTGTTCTGTTCTCTGGTGAACGTGGGGGCCAACAGGCTCAGGCTCCAGCCAGAACTGAGCTATCTCACCATGGAGAAAAGCAAACGCAGACATGTACACACCTCCGGCTCCAAGGGCAGGAAGAGAAGCATCCATTTTCAGGCACTGCTGTGTGTAATGGGGTGGGGTGCAGCACGAGGCCTGCTGCTGAATCTTCACAGCTGTTTGAAACGCTGCTGTTCATTCCCAGACATTAAAAGACAACATTCAAAGAAGCATTTTAATGTGAGGGGTTTTTTTGGGTTTTCTTCTTTTGAAGAGAGGTAACAGTCCCTCCAGGCTGCACCATGAAAACAAAGCAAAAACCCAAAGCGGGCTTCATCAGAGCACAAGTGTTTAATTTAAATCCTTTCTGAATGAGTTTCCTCCGAATGTGTAGGATGGAATACTTGTCGTATTTACATTGAGTTAGAAAATGGCATGAGATTCTAGAATGCCTCCCCATTTTCTCCTTTTTCAGGTACAGGAGTTATGCGAGACAGCAATGAAAAAATAAAAAATGAGCATAAAAAATGACATCTGTGCTCCTGATCAGCCATAACCCCAAATTCTGCCTTATCCACACGTTTTGAGCCAGCCAAAATTCCTTGCTGTTCACTCCCTCCTTCCCCTACCTGTCTGCCTCTCATCAGAACCATTCACAGAACAGATACATCACATGTGGGCTGAGGTTTACAGCTGCTGTCATGAAGAAAGACGGTAGATACTTTCTGCCGGTGTAGAAAGTAAAAGTGGTAGGTAAGAAAAGGTAGACCAGGTAGAAAATAAAAGTGCACAAGTCCAACTGAACAGCAGGTTGCCATCCTGCAAGCTTCCAACCTGCTCCATGCCAAAGGAGGTTCCGTTTAGATATTAGGTAAATTTTCATCTCAGAAGGAGCGGTGCTGCACTGGCACAGCTGCCCAGAAGTGCTGGGGTCACCATCCCCAGATGTGTCCCAGAGCTGTGGGGATGTGGCACTGAGAGACGCAGTGGTGGGGTGGGCTGGGGTTGGACTTGGGGATCTGAGAGATCTTTTATGACTCCATGATTCCGGGAGCAGGGAAGCTATGCCTGAGCCAACCAGAGGTGGGAATGAGAGAAGCAGGCCAGCTGGGCTCTGGTGGGCCACAAGTCCCCAGTTCTTCCCTACTCAGTTCAGCTCAGCCTGTGCGAGTCCTGCTTCTGGAACACAGCCCGGGGATTTGCAGAGGGTGAAAGAGCTGCAGTGTTCCCTAATCCGCTGGCGATGTGCGTGTTAGTTAGGGTGTCAGCAGAGCCTCTCTTAAACTTCATCTCAAAGCAGGAGGAGGTTTGGGGAAAGAAGCAGATGAGACATCTGCAGCAGCTCTGGTGTGGAGAGGGGACGAAGGCAACGCGTCGCCCATAGCGCGTGTGCGAGACAGCGTACTGACAGGGAATGCTCAGCTGTGCAGTGCTGCAGTTATCAGATCCAGAAACACAGAGAGGAAAAGCCCTGCAGATTATGTGAGCTCTCATCTTGTAATTACACCTGGAGCTCTGGATAAAGGATGTCACCACGCTGCTGGGAGGATTAGCAGGTTATCGTTTTGCAATGAGCTGATAATAGCTTGCTTCGCTTTTGCTTGGTGTCAAACCCTCACACTTGATCTGGCTTTTAAGATGAAAAATGTTTTAGGAAAAAAAATTAAGGGGAAATTATCCATTCAGCTTAAACACACACTCATGGAGTAGACACACCACAGCTGTATTCCCACAGATTTCCCTGTAACTGCAGGCAAAGCTAACACCCTGCTTGCGCCTCCACTTTCTCTAAGTGTCAAAGATCCTGGTGCCACTTGCCTTCAGGACAAACCACCCACCACACAGCAGGGCCCAGCCCCCAGACAGGCTTCCCCAAACTCACAAAGGAATGCTTCATTGGCATCCAGGAGAAAGAGAAAGGTTTCCCGTGTCAGAACACCCAGGAGCTCCTCCCTGGGGAAACAGGAGGAGCTTGGATCGCACACCCAGCTGCTCCACATCAAGGTGCAGGGGCTCCCCCAGGTCTCCAACAGAGCAGAACAAGTGAAATTCAGCGAGCTCTGCAGCACAATGTGCCCCAAACCACTTCAGTGAGAAACCTGCGAGGAGTCACCAAACCTGCAATGCAATAACTGGAACAGACTAAAGCTTCCAGCAGCGCCCATTAGCAGCAACTGTGTTTTCTGGAGGTGCCCTCCTCCAGCCTCTTGTAGCATCGCAAGAAAAAGCAAACATGAACGGCACTGAGGAGCAGCCCATCCTGAAACCACTTCCAGGAACAGGGGTTGTTTGAATAAAATCCATTAAGTGAAACCATCTGTATTAAGGGTCAAACGCCATCTGAGGCTGACTGTACAAAACCAGCCATTCCACAGCATTTGGGCTGTTATCCCTTTGTGTTTTTTCTTGAATGCGATCAATTAGTAGCAGAGAGGTGTTACGAATTAACCCTGCAGCTCCAGAGCCCTGGCTGCTAAGGGAAGGCTGCAGTCAGAGCTGTGGCCCAAGGAAGCTCCATGGCACAGGGCTGCAGGCGGCTCCTCCCCAGCTGCGTCACTCGGAGCCAGCCGGGCGGATGCACTGGATCCCAAGAGATGTTTCTTCCACGCGGCTTGCTGGCAGGAAGGAGGTGATAGAAAAGGTTTGAGGAAGGGAAAAGGGTGGCTGGGAGTTGTAACAGTGATAAAAGCACGTTTTAACCTGTTCCAGCAGGGGGGTTTTAGTGGTGGAATACAGGAGGATTCAAAGATGGTTGGCCATTGCTAGCGATAACAAACAAGAACACGGGGGCAACCAGCTCATGGCAAGAGGCTGGAACTGATGATCTTCCAGGTCCCTTCCAACCAGAACCAGCCTGTGATTCCGTGGTGCAAAGCTCAAATGTTCAACATTTACACGAAGTCTGCAAACAGACACCTGGCTCTGTTTCAAACACATGCTGATCCCCTCCCACCCCAAAGGATTCGCACAGCCCTCATCCAGCTGATCTCAAGTCTGCTTTAATTGGAGCAAAAGGAATGGCAGGAGATCCTGGGTACTGAGCTGCTCCAGCACTTGGTCAGACAGTGAAGCATGAGCTGGTAGCAGGGCACAAGGAGGGCAGGGTGCCACACAGGAACCTGCCCATGGCAACACAGCCCATCCAGGCACCCACTGAGGGTCTGATAAACTCCAATTAGTGCAGAAATATTTCCCAATGTATCTCTAGTGAAGTCAGATTGCAATCAAATATTGCAGCTGCAAGGGCAAAACAAAAAAAATAGAATAAAATAAAAACATGAATCTTTTTTTTTCTTTCTAGAAACCAAGCAGATGGTGACGATGGAAGGGAACACTACAGTTCTTTTGTTTCCAACAGAACTGCCAGCAGAAAGACCCAAAAAATAGCTTTTTCATTTTAAATATTTTTTTCAAGCATTTACACGCCAACATGTTTCATGCCTGGCCGTTTTTTAAGCAAATATTTAACAGATTCAACATAAATGCAAATACCAGCTATCAAAAGTCAAATTGCCCAGCTATGATGTAACGAAATAGCTTTGCTTTATGGGAATGAGGTCACAGGCCTGAAATATGCCTTAGGAGTAACAAAAAATCTTTCACAAGTTGCAAAATGGTAATGCAATTACTCACCTAACTCTAAAATTTGATAGATATTTAAATTCAACGCTGAAGATATGAGTAATTAATTTGCATAAGCATTGCTGAGAAGCAGACTGTTCTTCAATCACAATGAACTAATGGAGTTCTTATGGTCTGAATGTTAGCTACAGCAAGAGAGCTGAAGCCAAACCATCACACTGAGGCATGTGTACATCACAAAACGTTGTTATATTCCTGATGATGAAGTGTCAGAACAGCCCACAGACACAGAGGAATGCACTGATCAATAACACCACCCAGTGGAAGCAAACTCGAGGAATGGGCATTCCCAGGGAGAGGCAGCAGGTGGAGGGGATGCGACTGCTGGCTGAGGAGCCCCCTTCCAGACATTGCCAGGGGAAGAACTGAGAGCAGGACGAGTTTTCACTTAGTTACACAGAGCAGAACGAGGGACAGCTGCTGTAAGTGGTGTGCCTGGTCCACTGGGGGCATTTCTTCAAGGTTTTTTGTATTTTCTACCATCTCCAACCAGGAAGAATGGTCTCGCTTTGTTTTGTATAAGAAGATGTTTTGTAAGTGAGCAAAAAAAAAAAACCAACCAAAACATATCCAATAGAGTTTATGAAGCCCCAAATCTTATCTAACTTCCCTGTTCTGTCCCTTTGTGGGTATTTTCCCCCCTCCAGAAATACAAAGATAAACTCATCTGTGGTTTGGAGGCCCCCAAATACCACAGCGGTTAGCATCACAAAGTTTTCAAATCAAACCACCAACAGCATCACAACAGATTTGTGTTATTTCACCTGCAAGAAGAACAGAAAACATTTCAAGGACAGCATCACAGAATTGTTGAGGTTGGAGATGACCTCTAAGATCACCAAGTCCAACGCCAACCCCCCCCACTGTGCCCACTGACACAGCCCTCAGTGCCACATCCCACATCCCCACGGCTCTGGGACACCTCCAGGGATGGGATTTGTGACCCCACCGTTCCCTGTGCAACCTGTGCCAGTGCATCACTGCTCTTTTGGAGAAGAAACGTTCCCTAACAACCAACACTCGCGTAGCACAATGTGAGCCCATCACCTACTGCTGTTACTGAGGAGCAGAGGCCAACCACACCTCACCACAAGCTCCTGCCAGAGACTGTAGGGAGCAGTGAGGTCTCCCCTGGGCCTCTTCTCCATGCTGAGCTATTCCAGTTCACTTCCATCAGACTCGTGCTCCAGACCCTTCACAGCTCTGTTGCTCTTCTTAGTGCTCCAGGGCCTCAGTGCCCTTCTTGCAGTGAGGGGCCCAAGCAGCAAAACCTCCAGTGCTGATGGCACCAGGAGCAGTGAGAGCTCCCACCACCTGCACCCCACAACCCCCACACAGCGGGGTTCCTTCCTAGGATGGGCTCCTCTCGGGCACACAGCATGGCTGCAGGGCACAGCTCCTAATTGCAGGATCCCCCACACGAGGACGCTGGGAGCGGTGGCTGTGCCAGGGGCTGCCCCCTGCATTCCTTCCTGCCCCTCCCAATAAGTTATTCCTTAACGTACCAAAACATGCACAGAAATGAGGAATTCATGGAGATTCCCTGAATACCAAAATTCTGAGTATAATGGCAAGCAGAGCTAGCTGAACGCCCTCCTCCAGCTCCACACCCTGCCCCGGGTGGATCACTGCTATAAAGCTTCGCTTGTATTTACAGCAGCAAAGCCCTCCACCAACCCCTTCACCACCAGCGCCTTCCATGCACGCAAAACATCCCTGAACCAGGCAGCGATCTCCAATGCTGCAACTTTAAATCCGTCCCCATTTCCTCTTCCAAGTTTCTGTTTGAGCCGTTACAGCTCCCTCAGGACCCCACTGACTCACTGCATTTTCAGGATGACGCAAGCATGCTCTTCTGCACAGCTTCAAAACAGGCTCCAAGCGTTTCCAGTCACAAACTGACCACTGAAGATCCCTATAAATCAGGTGTTCTCACTGCACAGCCATCACCCCTGTGAAGCAGGGAGCAAGCTTCAGTTTCTTTTCTGATTGGAAATGTATTAATCACCACTACTGTCATTCCTAGGCAATACTTCTAGGAATGCTCAAGTTTCCACCCTGAGATCCAGTGGAAAATAGTTCCCTGCTGATTGCACACCCAGCAGGGCCAGCCCGCCTCTCCTGCAGCCCAGCACTGCCTGTGTCACCTTGCTGTCCCCTCATGCACTGGGTATCCATCTCCACCCCCGGGCTGCAACCTCTCTAAACACCCTGAAAACACAGCATCCGCCCCAGCTTCCCCACACTGGTTCCCAGTTCCCTGGTTCTACCTGCAGCAAATCTGGGAAGTTATAAAGGAAAAATGTTCTGGGAGTGCTCATGCCAAGGATGGATACTACACAAAGAGCTGAGCAGTCACTGAGTGGAAAGGTGAATGTGAAAACATGAGACTGGGAAGATTTCTTCCATGTCTAGAGCTTAAATTCCCTATTCCTTACGAATCCCTTCACTCAGCTTCGCTTGCTCCTCCAACGGCTGCACACAAGACAGACCTTATACTGTTCTAGCATCTGTATCTAATACTGTATACTCTATCATCAGAATACTGTGCTGTATCTATGCTCCTCACAAGGATGGTAACAACAGCAAAACAAATGCTGGGCTCCTGACTTGGCTTTGCCGTCTGATAGCAAAGGCAGCTGAAACATTTTTTCTGCTTGCAGCTTCCCACATCTGTCTGCTCTGTGAGATGTCACTGCGACAAGAGAGCTGGGAGTGACAAGAAGATGTAAAACTGAACAATGAGTAGGAAATAAAAAAATCAGAGAGAGGTGAGAATGCCTCATTTTGTCAGCAGCACTGACACCACTAACCAAAACTTCCAGAAAGTGTCCTTCCTACACAGCCTTCTTACCCTCCTCAAGCCAGGTTAAGTAAGATGAATGTCTGGCACAAACCTGCTTGTACTTCACTCCTTACAGCAAGCAACAGAGGAAGTCTTCACTGATTTGTGAACCAAGAGGTCACAACAATGACTGGGGGATTATCTGCAAAGCAAGCTTTAATCCTTATTGTCAGTCATACAAAAGAAATAAAAACATATGCAGCACATCCTTAGCATTCTCTGTATGGGCACTGGGAGTTTTATACGGAACCAAACATAAAAAAATGCATTTGGGTAAGAATACTCCGTGTGGATTATGTACGACTATTCTTATCTTATATATACGATTACATTTAACTATTGGGATTTAATTTTGTATTGGTATTTGCAGGAATGACGGAATTGAGAAGCCTTTTTCTAAATTTCTCAGTCTCGTTGCTCACTTCTAAAGCAACAGAGAAAATAAGCAAGGGGCCACAAAGACGCAACCCTGCAGCAGGCTGAACGCATTGCTGTAGGAAAGCAGCCAGCTTTGTGACTGCTTGCAAGCATGCTCCTTCCCTTTGGAGTGGATTTGCAGCCCAGGAAGCAAGGAGGCAGAGAGGACAGCGATTAGCAAAGTGTCAGGAATTATGAGTCACGGAGGTGAGTCACCACCACATCCCCCCGGGGGTGGGATTTGGGATGAGTGCACCCAACTGCACACATTGCACAACTCCAATGGAAAAGAGGCCCAACTCCAGCCCACCCCACTGACACGTCCCCTGGTGCCACATCCCTATGGTTCCAGAACTCCTCTGGGGATGGGGACTCCACCACCTCTCTGTGCAGCCGGTTGTTTTACAGCCGTACCGCACCAATCTCTACCTTCACATCTGAAGCGTGGCAGTGGCCATCTCCATTCTATTCTTCCCGTGTCAGCAAGACCTTGAGATTTGCCCAGCAGCTTTATCTTATGCAGAAGTTTGTCCCGTGCTCAGCCTTCCCCCCTAGCCAAAAACCTGTGATGCTTGCAGAAAGCACATTTGAGCCATAAGAAACCCAAGTATGATGTGCTTTTATTATTGTTTTATCTAAGGTGAATCAGAGGGCGGTGAGGCCCTGGCACTGCTGCCCAGAGAAGCTGTGGCTGCCCCACCCTTGGAGATGCCCAAGGCCAGGCTGGATGGGGCCCTGGGCAGCCTGGTCTGCCAGAGGTGGTTGGAACTGAGTGATTATTAAGGTCCCTTTGAAGCCATGATTCCATGAAAAAAAGGAGAGGAATTCTGCAGTCTGGATCAGAAGACAGTCAATGGCTTTTTTGCTCCAGTAGAAGCTGTGGAATTTGGCCTGCAGTGCTTTACCCCAAGAAGCCATCGGATCTCATGACTCAGTGCATGCACAGCGATGGAGGCGGTGGGAGGAAGACGCAGGAGGACGGAGCTCTCATAGTAAACATCTGAGCTGTCTGCAGTCAGGGCTGTGCCATTAAAACGAAGCTGCTGCCGGTTTTCCAGTATCTTTTCCTCTGTTTATCTCAGTTGCCATGGCTCTCGCTTGAATCATCTGAACAAATTACATACACATGTTTCAGGCCACATTATTTCCACTCCCTCCACAACTGCAGCTCAACATCCACTCACCTGGCAGCTGCTCGCGCCAGGCAACGTCAGCAGCACGGCCACAGCAAACAGCTTCCCTGCCATGGCCAGCTGGGAACTGCCCATCGCTGCACAACGGGCCCATCAGTGTCTCAGGAAATGCAACAAAAAGGAAGAAAGCAAAAAAAATGGCATCCTGCTATCCTTCCCCACGTGGGCTCAGAAGAGCAGCCAGTGTAAAATCTGTACTTTAAGTCTTGCATGAGCAGGCGCTACATCAGCATCTGTTGTCTCCAACAAACCTGTTCAACTGGATGATTCCAGAGGAAGCTCTTGTCTTTACCTGGTATTCCTCTTATCCTTCCTACAACCCTGGGACACTGCTGCATATTCTAAAAACAAAAAGCAGCAGTGCTTTGACTTCATCAGGTGCTGTGCAGCTCTGCAATGAATTGAACAGAACACAAATTACCACGCTGTTTGTAGCACGCAAGACTTCAGAACACCAGCAAATTGATCCCGAATTCTTGAGATTGCAGATTTGCTCCAGGACTGTATCTACCAGAAAGGGTCTCCTGGCACCAGCAGCACGAAATCCACTAAAATAACTCAATACTAGACGGGTTCATAAATGTTTCAAAAGCCAGCGTGTTGCTGTGCAGGAGCACACAAAAGAGCGAGCTGCTCGTTTTTGTTTCTTCTGCTCTGACATTCTGGGAGAATTTTACTGGAGTTGAGTGAAAATGGAAGATAAAATACAGAGGAATTAAAGGATTAAACTTGCAATAAACAGAAGCCATGTTGAAGATAAATGCATACAATTTTGATGGCCAACATAAATCCCATCACAAACGTGGCAGTGATCATCCTTTTCTCAAAATGCAGGTTCTCCAAGGTGATGGATGC
The DNA here is from genome assembly GCF_019232065.1 of Centrocercus urophasianus. Taxonomy (NCBI): domain Eukaryota; kingdom Metazoa; phylum Chordata; class Aves; order Galliformes; family Phasianidae; genus Centrocercus; species Centrocercus urophasianus. The sequence goes on along the minus strand of NW_024884911.1, from coordinate 4,367,883 downwards.
ACTGCGAGATGCAGCTTTTGTGAGCTCAGAGCAATTCATTCAAACATTAGCATCAGCTTTCCTTGATCACAGTGGGCAAATGGAAAAGAAGAACTACAAAGTAAACTGCAGCACCTCCACAACACAGACTGAAATCGGTCTTTGATAGAGTAATTGTACTTGCTGTACTCCATTAGAAAATATGTTTGAAACCCAGCTAATGGCCAGCATAGCGGTTCACAGAGATACAGAGTTCCCATCCTTTTTTATTCTTTAGCTTTAGATAGAGAATGCAGAGAATATCTGCTCTGCACTGTGCTGGGACACTGAAATCAGGCTGTGAACAGAAGGCCCTGAAGTCCCAGCGAGAGCTGTATGAATGGCTGGGGAGGGCAGGGAAGGAGATGTGGAGTGGGAATGGGAGAGCCAGAGAGCCTGGCAGCAGGCAGGCACGGCCCAAGCCCAGCTGCTGTGCCTGCATGAGAAACTGGGGTGCTGCTGCTGCTGCCCTTCACAAGTCATTGGTACAGAGCAACTGCCTGATGGACAGAGAGGTGGCCCACAGGAAACCTGCTTAAAATGAATTTTCTTCATTTGGAAAACAGTCAGCTCATGAGCTCGCTGCCAAAACCGGATCAGTGGAAGCCTCCCTGACACCCGGAGTGCCTTTGTGCATCTCCGCAGGGAGCAGGGAACGGTACAGGAGCAGCCTGTGGGAGCTTGAGAATCTGTGGGTAGGTGTCCCCCCGGGTGACAGCCCCTCTGAGCAAGGCTCCAGCAGCAGGAAGCTGTCAGCAGGCTCCTTTTGTTACTCACAAAGCAGTTCCACCAGCACCTGATGTTCCAGGCGGTGATTTAAGGGGAGCTGATGATGTGACACTCAGAGCAAGCTGGCAAAAGAACTACCTATTTACAGCTGTAAGGCAGAAAGGCAGTGCTTAGAAACAACTCCCTGCCTACACAGAGGTGTGCAGAGTGGAGCACAGTGCAGGCAGTGAGCCCAAGCCCTCCTGCCAGCAGTGGTTTACTTGGTAAGGCTGTCACCATGCGGCAGTGCTACGAATGGCCGGAGTGCAACAAAACACAGTGAAGGCAAACATTCTTTGAGGAGGAAACTTCAGCTCCTGGGAGGGCTGTTCTTTCAGCACATAAACAAATACATTCGATTTCTGATCCTTAGAAGCAGGAGAATCGTTGACAACAAAGTCTGACGGCAGTGTTTCCTATGAAACAGCAGCCAGAGGCGTGCAGGAGGGGCAAAGGGAGGATGCAGCTTATTTCAAGGAGTCACAGCCTCCTGCTTTAACGTACAGCATGAGTCACAACGCAATGTATGACATCCAAAAAGATCTGCTGTGTTTGTTCTTTTTTTTTTTAAACTCTTAACATTTTCCCAAAGCACGAAAAAACGCCGTCTTTTGGAACACATATCTACAGAAAACATCTTTTGATGCTTTATCTATTCAGCAGGCTCTGCCTGTCAGCACATGGAGCTGTCAGCAGAGGCACCAGCATCCCCCCAGGGCCAGCTGCCATGGGCAGTCCCATCCCCTTAGGGAGCACAGGTCTGTGGGTTACATCCCATACCTGGAAATGGCCATCTGCAATGCAACAACAGAGCTGGTGCTGCAGTTTCTCTCTTCAGTTGCTTATAGTCTTCATATATTTGACATTGTTGATTTCTCTGTGTGTAACTGAAGGGGAGGGATGTTTCAAGGAGTTAGTAAGATCGATGCCAGCCACAGCCAACCTGTATGGGTCAGGGCTGCTGCTGGAACTTTGAGGAGTCAATTGGAAACAGTGACATTCTTGCCTGCCTCCCAGTCCAGAGCTGGTGTTCATTTAGCTCTATAGGGATCTTTCCTCAATCAGCAAAGTTGCCAGCCTTCGAGAAGCTGCACACCACGATGGGAGGAGCTCCATCAGTGCCCCCAAAGGACATCACCTATGGCAGTTCCCACAGTGCCTCCCAAGGACATGGCAGTGACCTCAAAGGACGTCACCTATGGGGATGCCCACAGTGCATCCCTTGCAGCAGTGCTCACAGAATAGCAGGATCCCTGTGTGCATTTGCCTCAAGCCAATACACAGGGCACGTCCCCCCCATCACATCCCAGGCTGCAGGCAGCTGTGTGTGCTGGGAACCTCCTCTTGTTCCGCACAGACCATGGAACATGGGAATAATTTCACTTACTAATTGCTCTGCTCTAGATTACAATAGCAATGCGAAGGAAACAGCTGCCAGCCACTCCTGAAATAACCAATCATTTCCACCAGCCTCCTCGTCTCATTCTCTCAAAAAAAATCCCTTTGCCATAGCAAACAGAGCTGGAAGCTTTACAGCTCCTGGAGGAAATCTTGCGTCGTGCCCAGGGACCTTTAGAAAAGCTCTGGCAGCAAAATAAATTATTTACGGCACTATTTCTGACAATACAATCTCCATAAACGATACAAGATTGAAGGGTTTAAAAATGAGTGCTTGTGGCATGGGGCCCGAGCGTGTGTCTAATAGAAATATTGATTAACTCCATTTCCACAGGCTCTGTAAGCAGTCTGACGAAAAGGAAAACTGCAAGTACTTTTTTTTTTTTTTTTTTTTACTCTGCTGTAGGGTAGAAATGGCACAAATCACTGCACCCATTCAAACTCAGCCCCATTAACGCAGTTCGGGATATTTAAGGAGAAAATAAATCCCCCAAACAATCCGTGCGCTCTCTCCCTGATGTTAATTCAGGACTGACTTCGCTTCCCCATTCCCCAAAATAACTCAGTGGCTGCAGGCTCCTGCTCCCAGCAAGGCTTCTGCTGCCACCTCAGGTTTCCCAGTTGGGCTGAGGGACGTGCAGAGGTCTGAGGACTCACTGGGGTCACCCAGGGAGGAAACTCATTGCCAGCACACAGCCCCACGCATCTGCAGCCCCCAGGGCTCTGCTCCAAGCAGCATCCATGGATACCAACCCTGTCCTTCAGACGTGCCCACCTTCTTGGCAAAAGGCACTTCCCTCCATTCAGAATTTGAAGCAACTCTGCTAATGAGCCCAAATGCACAAACTGATGCCCCCTGATAGAAAATTCAAGGAAACCCTTACGTGCAATTTGCCACTTTTCAGCAGCAGAATTTTCAAACATATTTCAGCATGCAATTCAAAAGAAAGGAAGCTCCAGGGGCTGTTTAAACAGAGCCTGCCTACATATTTTGTTTAAGGAAGTCTTTTCCTTTCGGCTGGAATCTGAAGGGTAAAACATGGCAGGCAATCCACAATGACTTTCCATCCTTAATGACTCTATGACCGCCAGCCTCAGTTGGCCCCAGCACGGACTGACTTCCCGTGCAGCCAAGGACAGGGCACTGCACTTCTCAATGCCTCAGCTCCAGCAAAGCCAGAGGGAAGATAAGGAATGGGGCACTGAGCATTCCCCAGCCTTCAGTTCCAGCAGGAAAAACAGAGCTCAGGAGCGCCTTTGGACTGGTTGGAGGGGGCCTTGATCTGTGGGGTTTTGCTGTTTTGCTCTCACCAAGCAGAACACAACTACTCAAAGAGCAATTTACCTTCCCTGAGCCACCACAAACACGCTCGACATAAAGCCCCATGAAACTGTGACATGACAAAAGCAAAGGCTGCAAACACAGCACTGACACTTAGAGATGAACAACGATACTCTGGAGAAAAGGCATTTTGCTGTAATCCAGCACTCAGTGACACTTGTTGGGGGCACAAGTGCTAACACATCCTACAATCACTGCTCCGCAGCACCGCTGAGCCTTCACCCCAGCACGTCTCCTGCCATCTGCACTTACACCTCAACCCAGAACCTCTCCCTTTTGCTTCCTGGCTCATCAAATTCACGCCCCGATGTTCCTCAGCTCCTCTCCTTTCCTGTCCTAGAGGAATTCAGGCTGTTGTAGACCTGAGATCCAACCCCCTAAGCCCACCTCTACTAATGCCCTTTGGTTCCAGAGCCCATCCTCAGCCATCCTCCTGCTCCGGCCTCACACCCACATTATCTCAGCTGCCATTTCTTTTTCTTTAAATTCTCCTATTGAAAACTTCGTGATTGTTTTCATTTTTATTTTCTCCCAGTGTACCAACCTCCTAATGGACATCCCCAATTAAACTTTAATTACGCCTCACACAAACAGCTGTTCTCAGACTGATCATCGCCCTGGAAAACAACCCACGGCAAGAGTCTGACCCGTTCAACATTTCACTGCAACCCAAGATCACACGGAGACGCAGAGCCCGTTATCTGACACTTACTCCAGCATTATTGATTTCTTTTTCTCTTTAGCTTAAATTACTTTGGAAGAGGTTGCTGTACCCTCTGAAGGAGAAACGCCTTCACAACCAGCCCAAAGCCTGCATGCAGCAGCAGCAGCCAGGGGCAGCCAGGCCAGGGGCGGCGGACAGCTGAGCTATGCCAGGAATGAGCCCAGGAACGCGCCGGGGTCACGGTGCAGCTCCAGCACCACCACGTGCAGCTCCGTGCAGCCTGCAGTGCCTGCACCAGGGCTCTCCCCGGGCCTGGGAACCGTGCAGTGGGCGATGACCCCCCACCCACTTCATCTCCATCCTGCTTAGCATACGCCAAGCACAATGAGATGCATTAAGGAGAGTCTCTGCTTTGCCCAGTGCGTGATGCGATTGGCACAATTACTTTTCCTCTAATTCTGCTGATAGCATGCAATTCTGTTCATCCTTTTAGCCTTAGCCAACTATTTATGTCAAGCTGGGAAAAAATGCCAGGCGCAGACCAGTGGGCAGAGGGAAGAGAATCCAGAAGAGGCTGTAAACCAATGTCAGTGCACTCCTCGCTTCTGCCCAGTCACACTCAGATTAACAGCGAGGTCACGGCGTCACCCATTCCTTTCTTTAATTAACCTCCACCAGGTACAACAGCAGAGAACCTAGCTATTAACCAATCAATAAAGCCAGGCACTAATTCCATGCCCATAACACAAACGTTGATGGGGTTATATAGAATCCAACTACCTGCTAGCAGGGGGCAGATGGGCCCTCCAGCATTAATGAGGCCACGGCCTGAGCACCGCATTTGATTTTCAGTCACATCGCTGCTCCCAAGCAAGGATCTAGCACGCACATCACTGCACTGCTTACCTAGCTCTGCTTGAATGGGAAAATTCATTATTCACTTAAAATTAAGTAACAGCCACAGGGCCCAGCGAGCAGCAGAGTGCCCCAGCACTGAAGACAGCACTGACGCAGATGAAGAACAGCTTCTGCCTTATGCTGACATCTCAAAACCATAACTCTCGGGTTAAGAATATACCGTCATTTTCTGAAGGGATTTGAAAGCAGAAACAAAGACATAAATCATTTTCTAATTGCTGAGCGGTGAACAAAGGCAGAAACCAACCTGCTGTGCCTCAGCTTCTCCAAAGGCACCCGTGGATGAACAGGAGTGCCGGAGGCCCGATGCTGACAGCCCAGCCCAGGAGCACAGAGGGATGTGTCCCTGAAGGCGGCCTTTCGGCAGGGCTGTAACCAACGGAAAGAACACGTATGATAAGAAGGACTCCTGGTGGTTCTGGCACGGCCATTATTTTCTCTTTAAGATGCCATGGGGAAAGTTTGGAAACATTTGAATGCGCCATATTGCTGGCACCTATTCAAATCAAGGCAAATATCAAACGGCTCGAATTCAAAGAGTAGACGAGGCTCACAAGCAGTGACTAAGCCACATGTTACGGACGTACAGGAAAAAGAATGACATTTCTTTACATTTTTTGCGCTATAAATGAAGATTTAATGGAAGCCCACGGAGACATCTAGAATTACTCTGTCCTCAGGCCAGGGCTATAACTGTTACAGCTGAAAAACTCAACTGGCTTTTGTCAGGAGTCAAACAAAAGAGCACAGAGGACCCCAGCTGGGACAGCTGGGCACTGTCACACTGTCACATGTCACCTCCCAACCCAGCTATCTTGTGATGAGCACACAGCGTTCCACACTGGAGGCCTCTGGAAGCAATCTGCTGGCCATGCTGGATTTGGGGAAGTTGTGCTTGCATTTTCTGAACTGACCAGAGACAGAAAGATTGTGAGCTAGGTAAACTGAGCAAAAGAATCCTGGTCAGAGCAAGTGACGAGCAGCAAGAGAAGATAAACGGGCCTTCTCCTTTCTAGAACGAGATGAAGAGCTGGTCTAAAAGCTTCTTACAATGACAGGAACGTGCCTTCCAATCCCACCAAAAGGCAGCATCTGCTGAGTAAACACTGCTCTTCTCATGAGAAGATGAGCCCCATAAACACTGCTGCCGAAAAGCTACTGAGCACAGCCAGACCCTCCATTGTGCACTGGCACTCCCTAGAGGCAACTGCCTGCATGGAGATGACTCGACCTCAATACCATTTATCTGTGCAACAGAAAGACAGCACAGTTTATGCATGCAGGCTTTGGGTTTATTGCAAGTTAATACTGTTTATCTGAACAGTGCCAACAGAGGTAGCTGTGGAATATAATGAGACCGTGATGGAAAGAAAGGCACAGCCTGAACTTTTCAGCCACAAAATCTAGGGCTGCGTGCAAGGACAATGTCTCTCTATTCCTCCCAGGTTCCTTGCCCCCCTTGTACACCTCCTTTTTGTAGTCAAGAGCTCCTTTCCCATCCCCTCGCTGCATCTTGCCTGACTTCTTTGCAGGAATGGCCCACTCCTGAGCTTGGTGGAGGTGTTTCCTGAGCATTAACCAGCTCTCAGAGCTCCCCCTTCCTCTGGAGCATTATGCCACAAGACTTCCACAGACATCCTTGGAGACAGCAGATCTGCAAGCTTGCCTTTCATCCTTCTCCCTGCTCTAAGCATCCTGAACTCCACCATGCCATTGTTACTGCAGCCAGGGCTGCCTCCAACTTTCCCATTCCCAACAAGCCCCTCAGTACAGGTACAAGGTCCAGCAGAACACCTCTCTCTGTTGGCTCCTCTATCGCAGGGAGAAGGAAGTTATCACCAATGCAACCCAGGAACCTCCTGGATCCGTTATGCCCTGCTGTGCTGTGTCCCTCCAACAGCTATCAGGGTGCCTGAAGTCTTTCCCCTGAAATGCCTTCACATTCAGAAGTGCAGCTATGGAGGGAGCTGCAATGCAGCCCCTCTCGTTAGTCATGTTGAGAGATCAGAAACAACTCAAGATACCTTAATTGCAAAGCCTGAAATATACTTTCACAGCTCACAGCGTCCTGGAGATGAGGTTAATTCATCAAGGGAATGAAAGAGCTGGATAAAGTTGTTAGGGATGGTGATCAGGGTGCAAATGCCATTATTAAGTTGAGAAGAAACATTTTAACTGACTGTTCTCATGATTTTTTTTCCTACACTGTTATTTTACTGTGAAGATGTTTGTTATCCCACAACAACAAAAAGACGATCCTGGATTTTCCCATCAGCACCCCCAAGTCCTGGAACAAGCACCCCAAGCCCATAAAAAGCGATTTCCTAAAGCAACAGTTGTGGGACATTAACAGATCCTTGCGTAACAGCTCCACATTACCCTGGGGCACAGAAAGGGCTTTTGCATGGGAGGCAGCCACCCTGCTCCCAAACACATGCTCTGTGCCCCACCAGAAGCCCTGCACCAGCAGCCATAAAACATCAGCAGCATTCAGAGGAAAGCAGTGTTAGCAAGCTGAGCAAGCAGAGATTCCACACCAGCCACCTAAGACAGACCTAATATAAGCCGTAAAACCAATTTCAGCCTCAAATAGGAAGGCTGCTTCTTTATACCTCTCTCTAATTGAGCAGGATAGCAAGCCGTCAGGACAGCGAAGGAAATCTGCTTTTCTACTCTCCTGGAGAAACGTAATAACACGAGGGCAAAGTGTTTTTTATCAGTTCCCCAGACTGCAAGAGCCGACTGCACCATTCATCAAGATGGGAATGGACCAGGAGAACAATCAGAAATCCATTAGCAAGCTGCTGCTCGCCTCCACGCTGCCTCGGCTCCAGATCAAATGTCAGCGTGCTGAATGGCTTACATTACTGGGGAGGAGGAAAGGGCCAGGGAATTGTTTCAAACCAATAAAGATATTATTACAATTTTTAGCTTTTATTAGCATGAGGGCAAGCATTTGCAATTTACGTTGTCCCTTGAACCAAGTTTCTCAAACGTGGGACAAAAGCTTCCAGCGTAACTGAAGTAGAGCAAAACCAACCCCAGTACTTCCAAGCTCAAGCCACAGTGAAAATTATGGGGAAAATAAAAAGGGAAATACTGAAGCAAGGCTGTTCTTTATTTGGTTTTAATATCCCTTTTATTAAAAATGCAGCTTTTATTGCCTGCATTCGGAAGCTCGGGCCCACCCGCAAAATACTGCAGGCAGGCAAGAAAACAGCACAGACTGCCAACACTGCTACTTACTAGCAGGGGAGAGACCCCAAATAATACCTTAGCTCACCACCAGCAGCTCAGCCCCACTCTGCCATGCTGCAGGCTGCTGCTCTAATAACACTCGGTTGCCCACAATATCTGACAGATCCCAAACACATCAGCTCAAGCAACATCCTCCCCCTGCCAGTCCTCCCTCCTCAGTGCAGGGGGATTCAGGCCATGTAAAAAGCAGCACAAACATCCACGGTTGTACACGCTTCTGTTCATTAAGAACAAACATCCGCACCATCGCTCTTTTGTTATTTGCAACGCACCTGAAAGCTATTGATTGAATTCTTACCTGGCACAGAGGCTAGAATAAGACAGGGCGTATTAGCAGCGCATCACATTTGGGCAGATTAGCTCTTTTCACATACTGCTGATTCTTTAAATATAATGAATAATTTAAAATAGGAAGCCTATGGAGGCAGTGAACAAAATTAGGAATTCTCCAACGCAAGCTGATTCTCATTATCTCTCACCTTCCAGACTCTAATTAAAATATCAATCAAATGTAGTGATCCAGGTAAAAGTCTTAAACCGCATCTTCGGTTCAATACCAGCAATTACTGTCATTGTCCTCAACTCGCTGAGCTCCTCCAGCGTGAGCAGGAATGACTGCAGCAAAAATGAAATGAAAACAACCACAGGACCTCAACCAAAACTTGTCACCTGCAGCACCTGGGTGACTTCTGAACAGAGACGTTTTCTCCTCTGAACCAACGGATGGGGGAACGACATTCAGGCTGGCAGCATTTCATTTACTAAACACCAGCCATAAACACTGCTATGTAAAGTTCTCACACTTGCTGTTTACTATAATCTATTTTGCAACTGCCCATCAGTCTGAGGTTGAGAATCAAGCAGCGTGCTCAGAGCCTGCAGCACTACCAGGTCCTCGAGCCCTAAAGGTTACTGAGCAAGGCTGACTGCACTTCCCACCATGTGGGAGATCCCACCTGCGCACACTGGGTGTTCTTTGAAGCTCACCTGCCCAGCTGCCACAGCTCACCTTCACAAGTGGAATGGTGAGGCAGCAGCTGGGATCACCTTCAGCCTGTGGCAGTTCTCCATCAGGACACGAGGAAGGGCACGGCCTGCCACCAGGAGCCACCAGCAGCTCAGGAAGAGGGCAGGCCATGCCAAAATGCCCTTTCTCACCCTAAAAAAGCCTCCCAGAGACGCAGCCAAGGCACGCTGACGCTGCCTGCGGAGCTCAGCACTGGGGACCGCCTCCAAGTGGCACTTGTAAAAATGCTCCGTTCATGTAAATAAGTCTTTTTTTTTTTTCTTTAAGAACAAATTAGTTGAGCGTTTTTGTAAAGTTATTTCATTTGTTTTCACTCCCGTTCATTTATTCCGATCTGCTGCACCTTCCCTTGGAGAGGTTATTAAATGCTCTGCTAATGGCCGCCAGCACTCATTTAATTCTTCTTAATGAACGTAAGAGCAAGTAGCGGAAGCCATTATGAAGGGTTTAATAAAGGGTGGGAAGGAATTTCCTAAAATTTATTGCCACAGGCTGCTGCTTGAAGATAAAATAAATGGTAATTGCTCGGAACGGGAAAGAGGAGGATGATAAAACGTCCCCAGACATGAGGGGGAAAAAAAATACCAAAATCTCAAAGCCTGAAGGATGGCAGAAGCAAAGATGGCCTCTGTGCAGTTCTCAGATCATCACCATCCTGCAGCCAATTCCTCTGAGCGCCGGCAGCGAGCGATGGGTCAGCTCACCAGGCCACAAAGGTAACTCTTCATACACAGTAACATACGTGGAGGGGATTCACAGAGCAGCTCATGACGGTGCTGTGTGCTGGATACAGACAGTGTGGGGGGAAAAAAATGGCTGCTGGGGTCAGAGTGGTCAGGAGGTACTGAAACCTGCGTGCTGAATTGCAGCAGCAGCAATGAGAGGCAGCAGCAGCGCTGCCTGGGTGCTGGCGCAGCTCAGGACCCAGTGGAACATCCCTGTGCCCATGGACTGACCGTCGTGCTGGGCACAGCTGTCCCCAGTTGTCACCTTCCCGAAGCACAGGAGGAGGAACAATCGTGTGCAACCACGGTAAGAAGTTGTCAAAGCAGCAAATTGAGTGGGCAAGACATCTTCTTCTTTGTACTTTGAGAGGCAGAAAGAAAGAAATACTATTTTCAAGAGCAAGCTCATGTAGCCCAGAGCTTAAAAGGTGACCTGAGAAGAAAAACAGGATTAGGCTTGCTCTTTTTTGCTACTTAGGGCAGACAAAACCCCTCTTAGAAAACTACCATTCTTCATGCCAGCTTTGACCATCTTAAAAACAGAAAAAAAAAAAAAAAAAAAAAGAGGATAAAATCCAATTTTTCTTTTTTAAATCTTTGGCAGCTCGCCTGCAAGCACAGACCAACAGCTTTTTTAGCAGGCAGCTCCAAATGACAATTTGCTTTTCTAAACAACGATTTCTGTTCCTTCAGATCAACAGTAGGATTTCCATAGTCTGATAGAACACAAAGCGACCAGCCAAGCTGCAGAGAGCATCCAGTGTGAAGATGGGAGCTGCTTCTCTGAGAGAAATAGCAACAACTTGGTAGGGACAAAAAAAAAGTCAGCTTTAAAACACTGGCAGACAAAAGGCGAGGAGCTACAAGGTGTTGCAAAATGTCACAGTGCACACTGCACCAATTTGCAGAGGACAGAAGAATAGTGGATAGGCATCTACCAGAAGGTGATGTCAGAGGAGAGTTTGTGCTTTATTTCCCACCCCTTAATGAAAAAGCAAAATGAATGATCGTATCATTCTGTGCATTGGCAGATGATCACAGAATCATGAAGGTTGGAAAAGGTCCCCAAGATCCCAAGCCCAACCCCAAACCATCCCACTACACCCCCTGACACGTCCCTCAGTGCCACATCTCTGCAACGCTGCTGGGATGGTGACCCCACCAGTCCCTGGGCAGCTGTGCCAATGCATCTCCATGCTGTTGTCTTTCTTCACGTGGCCTAACAGAGCGAGAAGATGCAACTTCATTGAATCACAGAATCGTCTGAGTTGGAAGAGACCTTTAAAGGCCATCTGGTCCAACTCGTGCAAGGAACAGAGGCACTGACGGCTCCATCAGGTGCTCAGAGCACAGCCCACCCTGACCTCGAATGTCTCCATTTATTTATGACAACAAAGAGCACTGCTTTGTTTCAAGTTGCAAATAAGCAGGTACTGTGCACTGCTGCTCCCTGGTGCAAGGATGAACACGGCAGTTCATCTGCCTCAGCACTGATGCATCGCTGGTCATATATACACAAATCCCAGTGACCCAGCAGGAAAGTGGGTGTTTTGTTCACCCAAGGACAGCCCCTATACTGACAGGAAGGGAAGGGAAAAAAATCTCAGTCACCCTTTCAGTCACAGCACGAGTTGGTGCCAGGCATAAAGAAAAGGTTGCACACTATGGGCTTTATTTTGGGGGGAATTATTTAGTTTGCTTTTGGTAGCACCGGTTTTCAGAGTCACTGGTGGGAGGAGAAACATAGGTGGCAGATGGGAAAGTGGGAGTGAAGGCTCTTGCTGCAGTCTGCCCGTGGCACACAGGCGGTGTTTCAGCATCCCAGGGGCTGTGGTGCAGGCTGGTGCAAACCGCCCGCACAGCAGGAAGCGGCACAAGGAAACCCTCACCTCCTCTCCTGCCTTATCTGCTTTTATTGCCTTGCAACCCCAGCCAGCTCCTGGCTTAATGGAGCCTGCTCACAATCACCCTCACAAGGGTGCAGCAGGCCTGGATGTCAGGCTGCTGGCTCACCTCTGCACAATAAGAACAGGACCTGGATGAGGTGCTGCAGACCGGTGCAGGCAGGGCTTTGCTGAGCAACCACATGGCAAGGAAGTGTCCAGGCCCAGGTGCACCCACTGCTGGCACACAGCCTCCCTGGGGCCGCCTTATTCCCAACAGCACTTCGCTTGAAGTAACACACTGAAAGCTTTCACTGTATTTTTTCTGCCTCATCAGTAAAGCGTTTGAGAAAAAGAAGGGGATAGCATCCAACCTACTCTTGGTAATCTTTCAGTACTTGAAAGAAATCCACTTGTTCAGCTTTGTATCCACAATTAATAATTATTGCAGTGTTGCTGCATATCTGTATTCACTTTAAATAAACGGGAATCTCCTTACAAGCCAGAAATCACTCAACAGCACTTCATCACGCACCTTGCTGAGGTCAGTCCTCTCCAAAGGACACTGCAGGGACCCAGCAACACAGCTGGGAGCCGGACACAGCACCCAGCAGGGCAGGGAGGAGGAGCTCGGCCCAAGTGTGATTGTGTGAGGCTGTGCCCAGCGGTCTCGAGGCAGCAGAGAGCACTGTTACTTGTGCTGGGTCACTTTTACTCCTGAATTTTTTAGTGGTAGTGCATTTTTAAAATTCAGCTGCTAGCAATTCCAATTTGAGAACCATAAAACATACTGTATTAATAATGGAAACATAAAATGCCTGTCTGATTCGCTCCAGCCCTCAGCCTCCTTCCCCAAAGGGCCTGATTTGCCTTAGGGGAGCATTTCGCAAGCAGCACATCAGCTTCCAGAAGCACAGCTTCAGCAGATGGAGCCTCAGCCACAGCTGAGCTGCTGCCCTTCCAGATCTGGAACTTAAAAACAGTGACATCCGTGATGCTACTTAAGCTAACAGCAGAACAACCAAGATGTGACTGTGAAATCAAGCACTCCATCCCCCCAGCCACACCTCCCTTATCAGCTGACTCAGCACCATGGGGTGACAGCAGCCCGGCCCTGTAGGACTCAGCCCAGGACAGTGCATCATTCCAGGGGCTGCAAACCACTGCATGCTGAAGCCCACCTCTTCCTAATTGGGAAAAATCGTGGGTGGCAGCGACGTCTGAGCTGGGAAGAATCTGCTCTGCTGGTGTCTGTGTCTTTCACCTCGACCTGGGTGTTATTCATGTCCCTGTAGCACTGACTTTGAGAGGAGGAAGGCTAACATGAGTTATGGAATTGGACCAAAAGCACCCCGTGTACCTCACTGGATTCATGTTGCTTATTTTGATAAGTGGAATCTCTCATGTTAGTGTTTTACAGTTCATAGAACCTTTAAGGTTGGAAAAGAAAAGACCTCTAAGGTCCCCAACCCACACCCACTGACCACATCCCTCAGTGCCACATCTCCATGGGTCTGGAACACCTCCAGAATCTCAGTTCTATCAACCCTGACCTCATCACCACTGCAGCACTGACCACTGTTTCCATCTAACGTTACTGAAATGCCACATTCTTACATGCAGCTGTGATGGCTCTTATTAGCACTGCACATTTTGCTAACCTAAGGACAGCAGCAGAGCCCATCACAGCAGCAGGTCAAAACAAGCTCCTGCAAGAAGCCCACAATGCCATGTTCAGAAGGCAGCCTGCACTGTCCTTGTCCTGATCCTGATCCTCAGCACACACCCCATCTCTAGCCAGCGCTGCCAACGATGGGAAAGGCATCAGTAATCCTTTCAATGACATTAAACAGACTGAAGTTTCCCCAACAGTTTTTCGCTCCCAATGATATCAAACACAAAGAGAAACACATGCAGACTTATGCAACAACCTTGCAATAATCACTGATAGCTGAGAGGTGGCAGCCCCTTGACATGCAAGCCTCTGCATGAGGCCACTGCTCAGATGTGACAGACAGACCAAGAGCCCAATGGAAGTGCAGCTTTGGCACTGAGTGACAGGCACAGCTTTGCTTTCCCTCTGGCTGGCTTCCAGTAAAGGACATTTATTTTTCATTCAGCAAATTTAGAGAAAATACATATAGCAAACATATTTGGTGGAATCCATCAGCCTTACAAAAGTAAAGGTCAGAAGGCAAGTAATTTTAAATGCATTTCTAATCCATCAAATTGAACGTATTTAAGAAGGAATAACAGCTCAGCATTAAGTCAGTTCCTCTCATTCAAGCTTTCCAAAGCTATTTGCAAACAGGAGGTGCAACCCCACAACAGCAGCTCTAAAATCTATTGCAATAATTCTGCCTAAATGAGGATGTACCTTCTTAACCAACATTATCCGTTGTCAGATTCACGGAGGATATGAAGACAGCTCAGAGCTAATAAAAATAATAAACTATTTGAGCACAGATATTTATAGCTGAAACTATTCTGCTTCACGCACTAAATCTTCTGAATTACAATAAAATTCTCCCATCCAAAAGTGATTTGAGTAAAACAGAGCACTGCTAGATTACAGCTCCTCTCTGGTTAGCACTGTTGTGACTCCATGAAAGTTTAACTCCACAATTAGTTTTGTGATAGCACTTCTGGCACTGGGACACAACTGTAAATAGCTGCAGCTACAACGCTGCTCTCTGCCATTCCCCACAGCCACTGCCAAGGGAAGCTCAGAAATGCTGGATACAATGCAGCAAAAGGATTTATGGCATTAATTCCTATACTGAGAGGACCACAGCATTTCGTGTAGCAATTAAAATACGTGTGTAATTAGAAGGAGTCTGTGCAGCGTAGCCATAGGGGGGAAATCAGATTGTGCAGAAAGCAACAACAAGCAAAAGGGAAGACAGCACTGAAAACTATTCTCTGTTGTTTTAGATGATGAAGAATGAGCTGGAATGGAGGTCGAGGTGATGAGGAAGCAGGATTTTCATATTAAGTGCAAAAGCAAACAACATCACCTGCTGGCCCTGTTCCATCAGAAAGCGAGCTGGGGGAGCTTACAGCTCTCAGGGTAACCAAGGAGATCTGACAGGCACCATTTCCCAAACTCACAGCTGTCCCTTCGGCCCCCAGTGCTCACTTCCCAACACTCCTTACTGCAGGGGATGCTCTAACTGGAGCACGTTATGAAAAAGATTCAAACAGACACCTAGCGGCCAGCACAGCCAATGGCAGCTCAGCTATCCCAAAAATCCAAGTGGAAAGACTTGGGGTCACTGCACAGGAGCCCAGTGCGGTCACATCAGGAACTGAGACCAGATCACTGGGTCACCACCACAAGCTGACAGCGCGGAGAGAACTCAACATAAACCAGGCAGCCCCTCTGTCCCTGGAAGGAGGACGACCCGGCTCCAAGAGTGACCCCCACACACAGCTGCTGGCTGGGAGGCTGCCCAGGGCTGCAGTCTGCCCCATACGGTGCAGCGCAGGTCCCACACAGCACTGGGATACAGCTCCCAGCTCTGCCCCGTGGGACTCTGCCAACCCCTCACTTTCGAGTTTCAGTCTTAAACTCTTCCATTTAAAATACCACACGTTGGTTGGCAGAAGTGCACGGAATGAGATGATCACTCACAGCCCCCGTCTCTGCTCTTGTGCCCTGCAGCTTCCTCCTGCCTTCCTGTCCTCATCTCCTCACATCACCTTTCTACTAACATTTGCTAACGACAAAGCGCAGAACCAGCACGATCTCTAAATGGAGCTCTGGCATACGAGCAACGGCGCTTATTCATCACAAAGGAGATGAGCTTCTTACACAAGCAAGGCCTCAGAGATCAGCACACAGAGCAGGGCTGCTCTGCCCATGCGAAGGATTAGCCTTTCCCCGGCCTCATCTTCCACCTTGGTGCGTGGAAAGCACTTTAGCAAGCCTGAGGCCCCTCTCCTAACACATCCCAACCCCAGATCAAGTTCTGCACAGGAGCTTCTTAGTGAAACTTGCTGGTGTTTGGTAATTGAACAGGAATTACAGTGAGAGCTTTGTATGATGGGAAGGGATGCAGGCAGAAGCAGTACACAAATCTGCATTGGAGCAGATGTCAGCATTAACCACATTAATACTGAATCGCATCAAAGTATGGATACACAGCAATGATCTCAAAAGCTGGGGATAATTCCCTCCTAATAGAGATGGAAATTAAAGTGTGGGAGCCTCCAAATCTCTGAGCTAACAATGAAAAAAGTTTGGTCAGTTTCGAACACCGACTCAGATACTTTAGGGAGGGTTTCCAAAGGGGCTTCCATTAGGCTGATGTTAATGATGCAGCTTCAGGAGAAAAGCCCAAAGCAGGAACAGTAGAGCAGTTCCCTTCCTGTCCCAGGGTTTGCAGCAGAGGTCATTTGCCCACAGGAGCAGTGCAAGGGCACGAGGCAAGGCCTGGAACCACCTGCATGCTAAAGAACAGAGATTAGCACGGAAGGAATCCCATTTAAACGACTTCCAGGCAATTGGAAGGCAATTGGCCACCTAATAAATTTGCACTGTGTATGAAGTAAACGTATTGTGATCACCCATAAGATAAAGGATAATAAAAACAAAGTCAGATTACACAACAGGTCTCCTGGAGCAGCTGGCTGGCAAAACTATGTTCCCAAGTCTTGGAGCTACCAATAATGTTTTGTCCACAGCTGAACAACCACCAGTTCCTCTTGGAGTTATGTATTTTGCCACATGGTGTGAAAAATATCCACATTTCATAAAAATAATAAATATCAATATGATTATAACAGCTCATGTATGTGGGTCACCGAGTCCTCAGGAAGGAACCAAAGCTCTTCATTTATTTTCATCATCAAAACAGTTGAAATGTAAAATTTAACAACGTAGAAGAAATGAACTTCAATCTAAAATCTCTTCAAAGAGACTTCTTACATCAACAACGTGGGCAAAGACACTTATAATTTATATCTCCCCCAGATATCATGGGGCTGATCTTCAACTGACAATTCTGGCAAGCTTATGCTATCAATCTATTCTGTATAATTAACTTTGGGGTCGCAGCGCTTACAAAAGAGATCTCCAGATTTGGCATGAAGAGTCCATGCAGCACTCAGCACTACAACCTCCCAGTAGCTTTGCTCCTTTCAGCAAGACAAACACCTTGTTTGGGCTTCCTTATCACTTTCTCAACCTTTCTCTTCTAGAAGAGAAAATACAGCTCACAGCTGAGCAGCCAGCACTGCCTGGCAGCACCAAGGCACAATGCAGATTCAGAAGGAAGCTCCTGCTCTTTGTGTATCTGGAGATGAAGTTTGGACAAACTCTGACACGTTCTGCAATGCAGTAAGAACATGCTATGATTTTTAACACAGAACAAGGAGAAGGTTATGTGACTGGGTTGGAACCTAACGATCCACTGCACGTAATAGGAAGCAGCATGTAAGACAGCCTCGTACCCAAATTCTCTTCTGAAGGCTTCCCCTCTCCTCCCCAGATCAGCAATTTCTGACTGCCACCACAGAACTGACACAAATGCCAGCAAAGACAGAGACGTACATCACAGCTTTAGCACCACCTGAACGACCCGTGCTTCAAACCACCCTAAGTCCTCATTACTAAATCCAAACCTCTCACTCCAACCCCACATGCCCACGGACTGATGGCTCTCATTCTCAGCTGCTGCCACAGAGTTTTGTTGAATCTGATGTCCCAGAAAGCCACAAGATGCTACTGGGCAACGTGATTCGCATTTAGAAAGTCTTTCCACTAGTCAGATATTGGGCCATGCTTCTGCTCTCAGCTAAGCATTCTCCAAAAGCAGTGACTACAAGTTCAGTGCTCAGCTGAGGAAAGCACAGCTTAACAGGAAAACACTGTCCTTATACTTTCTCAGAAGTTCAAGCTTGCAAATAATCCAAGAGCTGAAATAACTGCACCAAACAGCCTTAGAAGGACACAGCAGGGAGGATTCACACTGAAACCACCAAACCATGGTTCTGAGCTGCTCTACCAAAGACATTTCCATAACGGGAAAGCTACACTATGAAATACTGTTCTGTCCAACTACACATGGGCGGAAGGTCACTGTGTCAGACTGCATGTGCATTTCAAAAATGAGAAGTTAGCTATTAAACCAAAAAAAAAAAAAAAAAAATCAAGGAAGAAGAATAACCTTCTAAAGTGAATTTTCTTCCCTCTTTGTTTTTGCTAGGTATTTTAGAGTACCATTTCCCAGCTAGAAGGAGGCCCAGGCAGAGACAGGCAACACAGAACCCGTGGTGCAGCCTTCTGCCTGTATGACGAAGAACCACTTCACATTCTCAAAGGAAGAAACTCCTCCTCATGTGGATAAGCGACACTGATCTTCTGCAGTTCTCCTAACAGATGTACTGACCTTGACGTCCCCTTTCAAGTTCATTTTTTTCTAAATCAAGGCACTGAGGTCTCTCATGGACATATGGTACATGGACACTGTAGATTCTATCTTTCTTCACAAGTGTGCTGGGATTTACTGACCTCAGGTCATACCAGCAAAAAGTTACCATCTGCCTGGTCCTGTAAGATGATCAAAAAGGAGCATTTCTGGCTCTTTTGCTACATCAAAACACCAAAGACTGTGAGAATATCGTACCACTTGCACTTTGTGCTCACTGTATCTCCCCTGACCTTGAAACTCTGTCCAAAGCAGTACAAGCAGTGACCAAACTGGGGCCACAGGAGGGGTTTATCACAGCGCTGAGAGCCTGGTTTGGTAAAACCCAGGAGCAACATATCACCAAAGGGTTAAGTGACCCCTTGTATACCCTACCCTCACAGTAATTAATTTCAATTTCCAAACAACCTCAGCTCACAAACACTGTGCAAAAGTCAGAAGTAACACACATGTAACTCAACACAGTATTTACAGCAGTCCATACACAGCATCTCCGACAACACCTTTGCTGAACACTGCACAAGACTGCTTGGTTCCCTCCAGAAACAGAGAATGAGCTCAAAAGGAAGGCCCAGCTAAAACAAAACTGAGTCAAGGCTTCTCCTCTTAGTAATGGATGACATTCTCACACACAGCAAATATTTCCAGTTTTCATTATAGCTGATTACAGCTCCGGTTTTGTCTTATTCACAAATAAACTTTCTTGTGAGGTCAAAACTATTGAAGAAACCTTGTACAGATCCCATTTCTCCAGCCTCAGCTAGCAGCCTGGCGCCCGTCCTCTCAAGGACCACCAGAACGGTCAGCAATACCAAGCATTACTCCAAAAAGGATCACTGATACCACCTATTTCCACCTGCGTCTTTTGAAAGAGATGACTTCAGTTTGAAATCTCGTTTAAAAAAAAAAAGAAAAAGAAAAGAAAAAAGGCATCTGAACTCATTTGGAGTTCCACTGCGCTTTTGATTCGCTGTGTTTCCTGAGATTCTCCACCCCCTCTTAATCTGGGTCAGAGGGTTGTTGTACCCCTAACCTGGCCACTTGTGGCCTCCCACACTTAACTCCATGCCAGCACAAGTTACATATTTAACTGGCTATGAGAAACCGCAGACCAACAGTGCTGTAAGCACACGAAGCAAATTAACAAGAAACTACTTCATTCCAACCAGTTGTCACAACAGCAGCATCCGCAAACTTCCCAAAAGCAGTCCAGTTTTGTTTCCAAGCCCCTTTTGTAGAGATAATTAACAACACTCTTCACTCACAACAGCATCACCCTCAGCTGGCTGTGGTCTACACCTACGAAACAAACACTTCTCCAGGCCTTAATCCAGAACGCATCCAAGGCAGAAGTGAGAAGTTTATATGATGTTAAAGAGTTATTTCCTTGTATTTCATATTTAGCTGTGCCATAACCTCTTCCCAGGTTTCAAGTGATCTGACATAAGTGAAGCATTAACAAAAACAGGAGTTTTACCTTAAGAAGCAAGGGGGAGAAAACAACTCCCAAGGAGCGCAGTATGTTTGTATCTAACTGCACTTCGTGAAATCCACATCACATCCAACTCAGCAAATCAAAATCGAACCAAAAGTGAAACCAACTGAAATCTCTCACCGTGTTCCACAAAGACATTGCAGTGCGGGCCCCCATGCCTCGATGACTCCTTCTTCCCTGCTCCTTTGATGAAGTGCAGGGCAGGCAGACTCGGCCTCCTTTGGTCCCCAAGAACTTTTCCAGGCTGCTGCCCCATAAAGCAATTCTGGGCAGCCTCTCCCAGGACAAGAAGCTTCTGCAGAAGTCTGCGATCCCCGATCTTCCAGGCTGAGAAGGAGCTGTGAAAGGAGCACGTTGGGGTGGGATGATCTCCAGGTCCCCTTTCAGCCCTACAGTTCGGTGCTCCCGTGCACTGAAGCCACTGCAGAGGAGCAGCAGACGAGCACGGATCCTGCAGACAGCAGCGCGGCTCCTGAGGCGGCTTTATGAAAAAAAAACAAAACGGATTAAAAGTTCCAACCAGGCGTTAATGAGCGACGCCGAAGTTTCCTCCTGGAACGCGGCGTGTCGTTCACCGAGTCTGCCTCACAGACGCGAAGCCACGCTCAGGCTCACCCCGGGCAGGACACTCTCATTCCCAGGGACAAGCTTTCCTTTTTTTTCTTTTTTTTTTTTCCTCTTTCTCCTTTTCTTTTGCATAGCATTGGGTTAACAAAGGCCAAAGCAACGCGGGTCTGGCTTCACGTCCTCCCGGTGCCGCCCGGCACCGGCATCCCGGCTCCGGCTCCCGAGGCCCGCCCGCAGCTCGCCGTGCCCTCGGCCCCGCCCGCCGCTACCTCTTCCGTGGCCGGGCCGGGCCCGAGCAGGCGGCCGGGCCGCGGGGGGCCATGGCGGCGTCGAACAGCGGCTGGGCCCGAGCGGGAGGCGGCCGCCTCAGAAGGGCCCGCGGGCCGCCGGGCGAGAGGCGCGAGGCCGACCGCGGAGGAAGAGCCCGCAGCGCGTCCGCCGGAGGTGGGGCTGGGACGGGCGGGGCGGCATCACCGCGAACAGGGCAGGGCAGGGCGGGAGGAAGGGGGACAAAGGGCCGCGGGGGGCGGCGGAGCGCTGAGGGAGATCCCGGAACCCGCGGCGCAGCGCCGTCCCCGGCCGGCGGGGCGGGCAGGAAAACCGCTTCCGGCCACTCCTCCTCCGCCCGCCGCCCGGCCCCGCACAGCCGCGTCCCTGCGCTGCGGATCCGCGCTGCCGTCGCCTGGCGGGGCCGCCCTGCTCCGCACACAAAGCCTCCGGCCTGACGCCGGGCCGTAGGACGGACGGGGCGCTGTTCGCACATAGCAAAACGAAGTGAAACCCCCGTTGCGCAGCCCGCTGCGCCGTTAGGAGCGCGTTCCCTGCGGTGCGGGGCACACGCTGACACGGGAGATGCTGGTTTTTATGCTCCCGTTCACCTCGAGAACAGAAAACCAATGGAGCAGCGGGTTGAGGTCAGGGTGACTCGGTTAAAGCTCTGCTGTTGCTCTCACTCACAATAGAACACACAAATGCAGTTCTGCCTGCTGCTCAAGGTGCCCATCTGGACGTGGACTGCCTTGTTTGTACCAGCTCCTCCCTCGTGACAAATCCAAGCATCCTCCACGGCTCCAACACCATGCTCAAGGCCCCCAGGCATATTTTCTATCTCCCACCAACAGCAGTTGAAATGAAGTACTTCATTCAGGCCTACCAGATCGTCCACCTCTGCCATAGCAGCCATTTCTCAGCAAGGATCCCAAACCATTTTTATTGTATTTCCCTATCAGTGACTCAAACTGCAGGTAACTCAGGTTGTTTACACGCAGTAAAAAGAAGTTCTAGTTCCCAATGTGCTGGGACAAATCCAAGGCCATGTCTCTTCAGCTCCACAGAATTCCTCCACGTTTATCTCAGAGATCAGCTTCTCACTGTGGTGATGCAAGCTCCTTCGCTCTAGCACAGACCCTGTATGATCCCACAGGCTGGAGGAAACAGAGCTGAGCAACTTGAGAGAGAACTGTTAACAGGTTAGTCAAAAACACCATCCTTTACTGTAAACGTTATTCCTTTCTGGATACGACTGGAGCGTTTTGGATAGTCTTTATCAGACACCACAGTAGGACTGAAGCAGAGTGAACTCCATAAGGTATTTCAGTATGTTCTCTGTTTACCTTCCATAGTGTGTGAGTTGTTACACCTAACAGCTGCTATGATGTTCTGTCCATTTCCTCCATAACAATATATTAAACTTCTTTACAAATGCCAAACTTCAGCATATTAATTGCTGGTCCTCAGGAACCTGAGACGACCATTTGAAGGCTGCCTTTTGTCTCAGTGGAATTTCAGTATCTCCTCGGGCTTTGCATTTACACCATTCATGTGAACAGCAAAACTGCACGCAGATGATACAGAAGTAACATAATAGCAGCAGTAACTGGATTAACAATCCATTAGCACAAATCTGAAATCCCAGTGGTTATTAACTGGGAGTGAAGGGAGGGGTTGCTCTTCTCCACATTAGCACATGAATAAAAACTGGCACCAAGAAGCAGGACATTTATTTCTACAGATTTTGTGCCGTAGTTTCTGGAGACAAACTCACCAGTGCTTACACTCTTATGCGAACCTGCAATGGACAGAGGGGTCCTGGCTTTCCCATCCCACTTGCCAGACCTCCTCCCTCATCTCTGGTAAGCAATGGGGAAAAGCCATTTGCTATACTGTGGACTTAAAGCCTCTATGGATACTGTGAGCCTCAGCTTGTGAAGTGGATGAGCACTGCAGCTCTCACTGTTTAACGGAGAGACAAACCCACAGGGCTTCAATCACGTTAACAGTAAATGAATAAATCCTGCTGGGCAGGAACTTCTCTT
The DNA here is from genome assembly GCF_019232065.1 of Centrocercus urophasianus. Taxonomy (NCBI): domain Eukaryota; kingdom Metazoa; phylum Chordata; class Aves; order Galliformes; family Phasianidae; genus Centrocercus; species Centrocercus urophasianus. The sequence continues at coordinate 4,345,074 of NW_024884911.1, read as the reverse complement.
AGATTCCTTCGAAACTGCTCGGGAAGTTTCTCCCTCCCATCTCTTTAGCCGCTGGTTTGCAAAGCTGCGCTAGATGGAGCTGCAGGAACTGCCAGCAATGCGCGCGCTGAAGCCCTGTTGGAGGATTTAGCTCTGGGCATTGCACGGCCCCGGCTGAATTTGCAGAGAACAGCAATGACCCCTCGTGGCCGTGGAGAAAAGCATCAGCATCGTCACCCCCATAGTTCAGAAATGATGAATAAGCAAATCTTTCCTGCTGGTGCACCAATTCTTAGGTCAAAGAACAAAAGTGCCAGGAACTGGATGAGTCACGTACTCATATCCTCAAGGCACTGAGCAGCTGAAGCAGTCTAGACCTTGAGCTCATTGTTTCTCAAGTTGAATATTCATTTATCGAGCATAAGCAACCAAAGTTGTTCATGCTGGGAAGTGTTGGCATGAGAGCCTACAGTCTGCTAAAGCTTTTAGCCTCTTTGTGCTGTTCCTGCCCACACAAATGTGGGTAATGCTGATACCAGCCTCACACACAGACCTGACAGTGTCACCATCAGGCTTTAGTCCTCAGCCTTTCCAGATCATCCTGTGAAAACAATCACATCCTCACTTCCTAGGGAACCTTCCCAACACTCTGAAATAACAGTTCCTGGACCTTGCATGGGACAGTCCACCAACACATCCTTGGAAATTTAAGGGCTATTTTATAGAGGCAGCATGGAGTGAAGTTTGAGTCTTGCAGCAGCAGAATGGATTACCTGTGTCCTTGCTTGTCCTCAGCCACTGAGCTCCATAATGCTCTGGTATTTAGGTAGCAGCATTGGTGGCAGGCACCCAGCCCTTGTTTTTTGGAAGGAAATGAAGCAGAGCTGCTGAAGATTACTACAAACACAATGCAAAGCTGCCACCTAGTGCTTACTCTTAACCACAGGCAGAGCAGTCTAAGCCAGATGAGAAGCAAGCAAGGGTATTTCTAGTTTCCAGGAAAAGATTGAGCAGTTTTCTTCCTTTAGAAGATGCAAGGCAAGATGAAAATTTGAAGTGCCATAACCAGACACGGGATAATTAGGGCAGACTTTTTGCTTTTTCAGTTTCTAACAAGTACAGCACAGAAGTGCATGCAGCTCTAATAAGAAATATACACACACCACATACAAACAGCTCTAATTCAGCTAATACCAGAGATCTGAAAGGATACTGAAACAAAAACATCACATCCGTTCTCAGGCAGGGAAGGCAGGTGATGGAGTGCAGTGTGCAGTGCACTGCCCTGCGATGTGGCCACCTGGCCAATGTCTACTGGGCTCCCCTTTCTCCCCTAACAAAGCTGCACGACACACCTTTCCTGCAAAGAAATCTTGAGAGAAAGTCACTATGAACAGTGCCAGATAATCTACTTACTCACCCCACATGGAAAACTTGGTGAAGAAGAAGGTGAACTGCTTGAAAAGGCTGAAGAACAACTAAAGAGGAGGCAAAGTCTCCTGGTAGAAGAAAACTTCAACCCAGCTGTAGTTCTCTGCCTAGACCAAATTTGAGAGCAAGAAAAGCCAAGGCCCGCACCAATGACTGACTATTTAAATTACAAGAACTTTATTGAAATGTAGAGCATTTCATAGAAAACAACACCAGAGCCTCCTCAGATAAAGAGCTCACCACATCACGAATATAAAAGGGACCAGCAGGATAAAGAGACTGAGAAGGCACTGCTCACCCATGGCTACCTGGCCCATCTGGACAGCCACGTCCAAACTCAAACCCTTAGGACACAGAAGCCATGAACAACAAACACACAAAACATGGCTCAAAATAGTCTAAGGACTCATACTTGTGAAGTCTCAAAAAAGAAAAAAAAAAAAACCCACACAAATCTGAGTCAAAGGACAGATTGGCAGATCTGTATCATAATAAAGGAAAATCAAAACCATTTTAAAAGCCTCTGGGGAGAAAGAAGCCAAGCACAAAACACATCCCCTCCTCCCTAACTTCCTAGAAGTTCAGGAGCACTATACACAGCAACAAGTGTCATGAGATATGTCCCAATTGCATCTGTGTCTTCATAAAGGTCAGGTATCTATTTCCCAGGCTGCTGCACTAAAAGGCTATTGTACTTAAGTACTATTTAGTACTATTGTACTAAAAGGGCTCAGGAGATATTCAAGAAGTTTAAACGACCAATTGTGGGAGTTTCTGAAGTGTGGAATGGACACTGGTGACTGGAACACTGATTAAAAAAAAAGTACTGAGAACCAAAAGCTGCCATGGTGGGGATTTTAAAGTGACCTCTTGTAGCACTACCCCTCCAGATCCAGCAACTTCTGTCGGGTTTCCAGAACAATCTCCTCCATCACCTCTGGTTTCAGAATGTCCTTGATCTGGAATGGAAAGAAAAGTCACATTGGCACCGAAGAGAAGTTACTAGCACTTGAAGATAACTTTGGGCTAACACCTCTTATAAAGACCATAAGAAATCAAAGGAAAGGCTAAAAGCCTTAACTGAAGGCCATTCTGCACTGACTGCAAGGCTCCCCCAGTTGGAGCTCTTGCTGCACACTTTTTCTCTGTGATTGTTTAAGTTCTACCAGGGTATCACACATGTCCAAGGCAATTTACGTCATGCATGAGAGCAGAAGTTCATGTTGTCACTACAAAATCTTTTGGAAGGGCAAAAGGAAGCCCCACCATGTAAATTACTGACTTCAACAGCGGCAGATTCAGCCTTCCCAATCCCTTCCCACGCTGTGGAATAAAGTAAACAGCACTGGTTTCGGTACCTGATGAGGAAGGGATGCCTCATAGCAATACAGGATGCTAGTGTCAAAGAGCATCAACTTCTGAGTAACCAGAGCCACAATGCAGTTTCGGAGCCGTGAGATCACCTCCCGGTCAGACAGGGGAACTGGCTGAGGAAGGACAGAGGAACAGAGATGAATACACAGGGAAATAATGCAAGCCTTCTGGAAAATAAACATTTTGCCACAAATCCAATACCACTTCTTGAACATCTTAAGTGATTCACATGCCTGTTGGATCACAACTAGCAAAACGTCACTGGTAGAAAACAGCTCATCATCTTCCCTGTCCCCTCACCTCTAAGTTGGTTGTAAAGCCCCCTGCTTCTTCATCTTTCTGTTCTGGAGTTGGGTAGATCCAGATGAAACCGTTGTTACCGAGGATCACGGATGCACCACAGGGCAAGTCATGGAAGTGAGTCTTCTGGCGTTTCACAAGGGAGGGTGAGACCTGAACAAGCACACCCTGGCCAAGCTGAAGAAGAGACCGTGAGGCTCAGCATGAGAGACAGTGTGCTGCCACAGGTAATAACCAGTCACCGACATGCACTCCACTCCTGGTCTAGGAACCAGTCAATTTAACATCATTTCCTGTGAAACAGTGAATATAAAACCTGCTTGCCTCTGGGAGTGCTGGGAGGATTAGCTAATGCCTGTGCAGTCCTTTGAAGATGAAGAATACTCTCAGTGCTTAGGACAAATGTTAATAATATCTTGATTGTAACTAGACATCAACCATCCTGCAGAAAAATGAGGACTGAGGGGCCCAATTTAGCAGAACACTTTCCCCCTTAATCCAGTCGCTGTCCTTCACCCTTTGTGCAAAAAGCACATTTTGCTTTCATCTTTTAAGTGCTAATACCCTCGGTCTGGTAATCCCAACTGCAGCCTACGCTCCAGTGGCCCCTTGGCTTATTTCAATGCGCAAAAACAGAGATAAATGCCAACTGCATAAAGCCTAAAATAGAGCCCTGGAGTGAGAAGCAAGCTCTGGGGACAATGGCCTGCAGAAGAAGAGTGATAAAGTTCGAGCTAGAAGATTTTTCTCCTCAGAGCTCAACTGGTGGGAGAAACAGATTCACGCAATAAGTTTGGAGAGGAACAGCAGCAGCTCAGAGGGCATTCTGCCTGCATTGAGGAACTCTGCTCTGAGCTCCCACATAGGAGCTAAAATTCTTCCTAACTTACTGATGTGGGTTATAACACCATGCTCTACTCCAGAGCTTTTTTTTTCTCCATAAAGATCTCCCCCCAAAGCCCTATCCTGCTGCCACCTCGATATAAATTCAAAGAAATTCTACTGACATGGATAGGATTGCACTGTATTTAACAAAGGTCTGACCTCCTAACAGACTTCTGAGCACCAGGGTTAGACACTCATGCAATCTACCTGGCAAAAAATTAGGTTTTTGAGCGACTTACCTTCCCATATTTCAGACTCCTGGTGTGCAGCGATACAGCCCCATCAGAAAATACAGACTGCACCTCTGCCTGTCAGTGCCTCTTAAGGAAACAGACATCCTCCTGCTGCCCTATGCCAACAGCCACCAGCTGCCCAAGCAGTGAGCTCTTCCTGCCTGGCTGAGGCCTGGCTGTCCCCCCATGCCCCTCAACTCTTCTGTCCGAGTACAAGCAGTGCAAGGATACACTGATGAGGTCCCCTTCCTGCAGATAGTCCCTCATTGCAAGCTCGTCTTCCGCTGATCTCCTTCTCTGAAGAGGACAATGCAAGAAAAGTTACACGTCACGTAGAATGAGAAAACATTAATTAACAGATACATGAAGGAAGGATTATCCAAAGCATCCTGCCCTGCCACAGAAGGCAGCAATTTGGAACTTCTCTGCACAAACTGCACTCACCAGTTCCCCACCAGGTAAATTCATAGACGACAACAACAGGACTGAATCCAGCCTGGAATTGGTTTCCACTTTCCATCGTTTCTGCTGAACCTGGAGAAGAAAAATGATGTTAATGTACACTCAGAATATGAACAAAACCTCGTCAGCAGCGTGGGAAGTCACACAGCTCTACAGCAATGCATCATGACAGCCACAAGAAATTACCAGCCAGTGCAGCATGGGCTGTCAGAGAATCACAGCATCATTTCAGTTGGAAGGGATCCCTAAAAGCCATCTGGCACAACTCCCTGCAATGAACAGGGACATCTGCAGGTCCCTCAGGTGCACAGAGCCCTGTCCAGCTCTGACCCTGGGTGTCTGCAAGTATGGGGCAACCACCACCACCCTGAGAAACTTGTGCCAGTGCCTCACTGCCCTTACTGTAAAAGACCTTATACTGAATGTAAATTTCCCCTGTTTAGATTGAAACCATTTCTCCTTGACCTATCACAACAGACCCTAGTAAAAAAATCCGTCCCCTTCTTTCTTACAGCCCCTTTAGATACTGACAGGCCTCTCTCAGCTCTCCCCAGAGCCGTCTCTTCTCCGTGCTGCACAGCCCCAACTCTCAGCCTGTCCTCACAGGGAGGTGTTCCATCCCTTGGATCGTTTTTGTAGCCCTCCTCTGGACGTCCTCCAACAGATCCGTGTCTCTCCTGCACTGAGGATGCCCCATCAGATCGCAGTGCTCCAGGTGAGGTCTCACCAGAGGGCAGGACCACCTCCCTGCCCCGCTGGTCGCACTGCACTGGATGCAGCCCATGACACGGTTTGCTCTCTGGGCTGCAAGATCTCGCTCTTGGCTTTGCTGGACCTCATGACGTTCTCCCGGGCCCTCCCGGATCCTCACCTCCGTGATCCTCCCGACCACGATGTCTCCGACCTCGCCGTTGTACCTGGCGGTAGGACAGAGCACAACATTACACGGCCCTTTCATCAACCCCCCACGGGCAGCCCAGCCCTCAGCTCACCTGGTCTTCAGCGGCGTGACGCACACCAACTTGTTCACTCTCTCCACAGCGCCGGCCACCGAGGCGACGAGCTTCTCCTCGTCCACGTAGGTGCCGTGGCCCCTGCAGACAGAACGGACGTGTAAGGAGAGCCCAAGAGCGGCCTGCCTCGTCCCCTCACCGCATCCCCGCTGCCGCCATCCCCACCTCATGTATCCCGTGTCCGTAGTGATGGTGTCTCCGGGCACCACCAGGTGCTTCTCGCCGCTCCGCCGCCCGCTCGGCCCCACCGCCTTGCGGATCACCGGCAGCCGCATGGCCACCGCCGCCATCTTGGGTGCGGGCAGCAGGGCGCCGGCGCCCCCCATTGACACGTGCCTTCCGGCCGCCATCTTGACTACGGGCAAAAGCGCACTTGAGGCGTGGGTGCCGCCATCTTGAGTGAGGGCCTCAGCGAGAGATATATCGGCTGGGTGCGGGGCGGCCATTTTGGATCCTGGCAGGGAGATTGGGAGAGGGGGGGGAGGAGGGCAGGGCGCGTTTAGTGCGGGCGGAGCGTCTCCACCGCTCTCTCAAGGGAAACTGAGGCACTTCGTACCGACGTGAAGGAAAGGGGACAACGATTCGGGCAGCCGGGAGCAGAGTCCCTGCCCTGATTTCTGCGGTTGGTGCTCTGTGATTTTCCGCCCTCCACTCCCCCCTCGCAGCCGCCCGTTACACGATAAACGTCCCGAGTCTGGTTTATTTAGAGTACAAGAGAGAGGTACAAATGTATTTACACCGTGTGCATATACAATCAAATAATATATAATATCAAAGTTTTGTAAATAATGTTTTACATAAATATTTACAAAGTTAAAGTGACGGTTTTTTTTTTTTTTTCCTTTTTTTTTTTTTTTTTTTTT